>NW_028187572.1:0-62000 GCF_964204655.1 Triturus cristatus
CACTGGGACAAGGACACACAGACACTGGATACAACAGTGCAGACCATAAGACATGGACACTGGGACAAGGACACACAGACACTAGATACAGCAGTGCAGACCATAGGACATGGACACTGGGACAAGGACTCATAGACACTGGACATAGTAGTGCAGACCATAGGACTTGGACACTGGGATAAGGACACACAGACACTGAGATGCAGCATCGCAGACCATCGGACATGGACACTGGGACAGGAAGACACTGACAAAGGATGCAGCAGTGCATACCATGGGACATGGACACTGGGACAAGGAAACACAGACACTGAGATGCAGCAGCGCAGAACGTAGGACATGGACACTGGGACAAGGACACACAGACACTGGAAAGAAGCAGTGCAGACCGTAGGACATGGACACTGGGAAAAGGACACACAGACACTGGATAAAGCAGTGCAGACTGTAGGACATGCACACTGGGACAAGGACACAGAGACACAGGATTCAGCAGCGCAGACTGTAGGACATGGACACTGGGGAAAGGGCACACAGATTCTGGGAAAGAGCAGCGCAGACTTTCGGACATGGACACTGGGACAAGGACACACAGACACTGGTACAGAGCAGCGCAGACTGTAGGACATGCACACTGGGACAAAGACACACAGACACTGGATACAGCAGCACAGACTGTAGGACATGGACACTGGGACAAGGACACACAGACACTGGATACAGCAGTGCAGACTGTACGACATGGACACTGTGGCAAGGACACATAGACACTGGATACAGCAGCGCAGACCGTAGGACATGGACACTGGGTCAAGGAAACACAGACACTGAGATGCAGCAGAACAGAACGTAGGACATGGACACTGGGAGAAGGACACACAGACACTGGGACGAAGCAGCGCAGACCGTAGGACATGGACAATGGGACAGGAACATACAGACTCTGCATACAGCAGTGCAGTCCATAGAACATGGACACTTGGACAGGAACACACAGACACTGAGATGCAGCAGTGCAGACCATAGGACATGGACACTGGGAAAAGGACACACAGACACTGGATAAAGCAGTGCAGACTGTAGGACATGCATACTGGGACAAGGACACAGAGACACAGGATTCAGCAGCGCAGACTGTAGGACATGGGCACTGGGGAAAGGGCACACAGATTCTGGGAAAGAGCAGCGCAGACTTTCGGACATGGAGACTGGGACAAGGACACACAGACACTGGTACATAGCAGCGCAGACTGTAGGACATGCACACTGGGACAAGGACAAACAGACACTGGATACAGCAGCGCAGACTGTAGGACATGGACACTGGGACAAGGACACACAGACACTGGATACAGCAGTGCAGACTGTACGACATGGACACTGTGGCAAGGACACATAGACACTGGATACAGCAGCGCAGACCGTAGGACATGGACAATGGGTCAAGGAAACACAGACACTGAGATGCAGCAGCACAGAACGTAGGACATGGACACTGGGAGAAGGACACACAGACACTGGGACGAAGCAGCGCAGACCATAGGACATGGACAATGGGACAGGAACACACAGACACTGCATACAGCAGTGCAGTCCATAGAACATGGACACTGGGACAGGAACACACAGACAGTGAGATGCAGCAGTGCAGACCATAGGACATGGACACTGGGACAAGGACACACAGACACTGGATACAGCAGTGCAGACCATAGGACAGGGACACTAGGACAAGGACACACAGACACTGGATACAGCAGTGCAGACCATAGGACATGGACACTGGGGCAAGGACACACAGACACTGGATACAGCAGGGAAGATCACAGGACATGGACACTGGGACAAGGACACACAGGCACTGAGATGCAGCAACTCAGACCATAGGATATGGACACTGGGACAGGAACACACAGACACAAGATACAGCAGTGCAGACCATAGGACATGGACACTGGAACAAGGACACACAGACACTGGATACAGCAGCGCAGACTGTAGGACAAGGACACTTGAACAAGGACACACAGACACCGGATACAGCAGTGCAGACCATAGGACATCGACACTGGGACAGGAACATACAGACACTGGATACAGCAGTGCAGACTGTAGGATATGGACACTGAGACAAGGACACACAGACACTGGATACAGCCGTGCAGACCATAGGACATGGACACTGGGACAAGGACACACAGACACTGAATACAGCAGCGCCGACCGTAGGCCATGGACACTGGGACAAGGGCACACAGACACTGGATACTGCAGTACAGACCATAGGAAATGGACACTGGGGCAAGGACACACAGACACTGAGATGCAGCATCGCAGACCATAGGACATGGACACTGGGACAAGGGCACACAGACACTGGGACAGAGCAGCGCAGACTATAGGACATGGACACTGGGACAGGAAGACACTGATAAAGGATGCAGCAGTGCATACCATGGGACATGGACACTGGGACAAGGAAACACAGACACTGAGATGCAGCAGCGCAGAACGTAGGACATGGACACTGGGACAAGGACACACAGACACTTGAAAGAAGCAGCGCAGACCGTAGGACATGGACACTGGGAAAAGGACACACAGACACTGGATAAAGCAGTGCAGACTGTAGGACATGCACACTGGGACAAGGACACAGAGACACAGGATTCAGCAGCGCAGACTGTAGGACATGGACACTGGGGAAAGGGCACACAGATTCTGGGAAAGAGCAGCGCAGACTTTCGGACATGGACACTGGGACAAGGACACACAGACACTGGTACAGAGCAGCGCAGACTGTAGGACATGCACACTGGGACAAGGACACACAGACACTGGATACAGCAGCGCAGACCGTAGGACATGGACACTGGGTCAAGGAAACACAGACACTGAGATGCAGCAGCACAGAACGTAGGACATGGACACTGGGAGAAGGACACACAGACACTGGGACGAAGCAGCGCAGACCGTAGGACATGGACAATGGGACAGGAACACACAGACACTGCATACAGCAGTGCAGTCCATAGAACATGGACACTTGGACAGAAACACACAGACACTGAGATGCAGCAGTGCAGACCATAGGACATGGACACTGGGAAAAGGACACACAGATTCTGGGAAAGAGCAGCGCAGACTTTCGGACATGGACACTGGGACAAGGACACACAGACACTGGTACAGAGCAGCGCAGACTGTAGGACATGCACACTGGGACAAGGACACACAGACACTGGATACAGCAGCGCAGACTGTAGGACATGGACACTGGGACAAGGACACACAGACACTGGATACAGCAGTACAGACTGTACGACATGGACACTGTGGCAAGGACACATAGACACTGGATACAGCAGCGCAGACCGTAGGACATGGACACTGGGTCAAGGAAACACAGACACTGAGATGCAGCAGCACAGAACGTAGGACATGGACACTGGGAGAAGGACACACAGACACTGGGACGAAGCAGCGCAGACCGTAGCACATGGACAATGGGACAGGAACACACAGACACTGCATACAGCAGTGCAGTCCATAGAACATGGACACTGGGACAGGAACACACAGACAGTGAGATGCAGCAGTGCAGACCATAGGACATGGACACTGGGACAAAGACACACAGACACTGGATACAGCAGTGCAGACCATAGGACAGGGACACTAGGACAAGGACACACAGACACTGGATACAGCAGTGCAGACCATAGGACATGGACACTGGGGCAAGGACACACAGACACTGGATACAGCAGGGAAGATCATAGGACATGGACACTGGGACAGGACCACACAGACACAAGATACAGAAGTGCAGACCATAGGACATGGACACTGGAACAAGGACACACAGACACTGGATACAGCAGCGCAGACTGTAGGACAAGGACACTTGAACAAGGACACACAGACACTGGATACAGCAGTGCAGACCATAGGACATGGACACTGGAACAGGAACACACAGACACTGGATATAGCAGTGCAGACCGTAGGATATGGACACTGAGACAAGGACACACAGACACTGGATACAGCAGTGCAGACCATAGGACATGGACACTGGGACAAGGACACACAGACAGAATACAGCAGCGCCGACCGTAGGACATGGACACTGGGACAAGGGCACACAGACACTGGATACAGCAGTGCAGACCATAGGACATGGACACTGGGACAAGGACACATAGACACTGGATACAGCAGTGCAGACCATAGGACATGGACACTGGGAAAAGGACACAAAGACACTGGATACAGCAGTACAGACCATAGGAAATGGACACTGGGGCAAGGACACACAGACACTGAGATGCAGCATCGCAGACCATAGGACAGGGACACTGGGACAAGGGCACACAGACACTGGGACAGAGCAGCGCAGACTATAGGACATGGACACTGGGACAGGAAGACACTGACAAAGGATGCAGCAGTGCAGACCATAGGACATGGACACTGGGACAAGGACACACAGACACTGAGATGTAGCAGCGCAGGCTGTAAGACATGGACACTGGGACAAGGACACACAGACACTGGATACAGCAGTGCAGACCATAGGACATGGACACTGGGACAAGGACACACAGACACTGGATACACCAGTGCAGACCATAGGACATGGACCCTGGGACAAGGACACATAGACACTGGATATAGCAGTGCAGACCATAGGTCTTGGACACTGGGACAATGACACACAGACACTGAGATGCAGCAATGCAGACCATAGGACATGGACACTGGGGCAAAGATAAACAGACACTGGATACAGCAGTGCAGACCATAGGACATGGACACTGGGACAAGAACACACACAGACACAAGATACAGCAGTGCAGACCATACGACATGGACACTGGAACAAGGACACACAGACACTGGATACAGCAGTGCAGACTGTACGACATGGACACTGTGGCAAGGACACATAGACACTGGATACAGCAGCGCAGACCGTAGGACATGGACACTGGGTCAAGGAAACACAGACACTGAGATGCAGCAGAACAGAACGTAGGACATGGACACTGCGAGAAGGACACACAGACACTGGGACAAAGCAGCGCAGACCGTAGGACATGGACAATGGGACAGGAACACACAGACACTGCATACAGCAGTGCAGTCCATAGAACATGGACACTTGGACAGGAACAAACAGACACTGAGATGCAGCAGTGCAGACCATAGGACATGGACACTGGGAAAAGGACACACAGACACTGGATGAAGCAGTGCAGACTGTAGGACATGCACACTGGGACAAGGACACAGAGACACAGGATTCAGCAGCGCAGACTGTAGGACATGGACACTGGGGAAAGGGCACACAGATTCTGGGAAAGAGCAGCGCAGACTTTCGGACATGGACACTGGGACAAGGACACACAGACACTGGTACAGAGCAGCGCAGACTGTAGGACATGCACACTGGGACAAGGACAAACAGACACTGGATACAGCAGCGCAGACTGTAGGACATGGACACTGGGACAAGGACACACAGACAATGGATACAGCAGTGCAGACTGTACGACATGGACACTGTGGCAAGGACACATAGACACTGGATACAGCAGCGCAGACCGTAGGACATGGACACTGGGTCAAGGAAACACAGACACTGAGATGCAGCAGCACAGAACGTAGGACATGGACACTGGGAGAAGGACACACAGACACTGGGACGAAGCAGCGCAGACCGTAGGACATGGACAATGGGACAGGAACACACAGACACTGCATACAGCAGTGCAGTCCATAGAACATGGACACTGGGACAGGAACACACAGACAGTGAGATGCAGCAGTGCAGACCATAGGACATGGACACTGGGACAAGGACACAGACACTGGCTACAGCAGTGCAGACCATAGGACAGGGACACTAGGACAAGGACACACAGACACTGGATACAGCAGTGCAGACCATAGGACATGGACACTGGGGCAAGGACACACAGACACTGGATACAGCAGGGAAGATCACAGGACATGGACACTGGGACAAGGACACACAGGCACTGAGATGCAGCAACTCAGACCATAGGATATGGACACTGGGACAGGAACACACAGACACAAGATACAGCAGTGCAGACCATAGGACATGGACACTGGAACAAGGACCCACAGACACTGGATACAGCAGCGCAGACTGTAGGACAAGGACACTTGAACAAAGACACACAGACACTGGATACAGCAGTGCAGACCATAGGACATCGACACTGGGACAGGAACATACAGACACTGGATACAGCAGTGCAGACTGTAGGATATGGACACTGAGACAAGGACACACAGACACTGGATACAGCAGTGCAGACCATAGGACATGGACACTGGGACAAGGACACACAGACACTGAATACAGCAGCGCCGACCGTAGGCCATGGACACTGGGACAAGGGCACACAGACACTGGATACAGCAGTACAGACCATAGGAAATGGACACTGGGGCAAGGACACACAGACACTGAGATGCAGCATCGCAGACCATAGGACATGGACACTGGGACAAGGGCACACAGACACTGGGACAGAGCAGCGCAGACTATAGGACATGGACACTGGGACAGGAAGACACTAATAAAGGATGCAGCAGTGCATACCATGGGACATGGACACTGGGACAAGGAAACACAGACACTGAGATGCAGCAGCGCAGAACGTAGGACATGGACACTGGGACAAGGACACACAGACACTGGAAAGAAGCAGCGCAGACCGTAGGACATGGACACTGGGAAAAGGACACACAGACACTGGATAAAGCAGTGCAGACTGTAGGACATGCACACTGGGACAAGGACACAGAGACACAGGATTCAGCAGCGCAGACTGTAGGACATGGACACTGGGGAAAGGGCACACAGATTCTGGGAAAGAGCAGCGCAGACTTTCGGACATGGACACCGGGACAAGGACACACAGACACTGGTACAGAGCAGCGCAGACTGTAGGACATGCACACTGGGACAAGGACACACAGACACTGGATACAGCAGCGCAGACTGTAGGACATGGACACTGGGACAAGGACATACAGACACTGGATACAGCAGTGCAGACTGTACGACATGGACACTGTGGCAAGGACACATAGAAACTGGATACAGCAGCGCAGACCGTAGGACATGGACACTGGGTCAAGGAAACACAGACACTGAGATGCAGCAGCACAGAACGTAGGACATGGACACTGGGAGAAGGACACACAGACACTGGGACGAAGCAGCGCAGACCGTAGGACATGGACAATGGGACAGGAACACACAGACACTGCATACAGCAGTGCAGTCCATAGAACATGGACACTGGGCCAGGAACACACAGACAGTGAGATGCAGCAGTGCAGACCATAGGACATGGACACTGGGACAAGGACGCACAGACACTGGATACAGCAGTGCAGACCATAGGACAGGGACACTAGGACAAGGACACACAGACACTGGATACAGCAGTGCAGACCATAGGACATGGACACTGGGGCAAGGACACACAGACACTGGATACAGCAGGGAAGATCATAGGACATGGACACTGGGACAAGGACACACAGGCACGGAGATGCAGCAACTCAGACCATAGGATATGGACACTGGGACAGGACCACACAGACACAAGATACAGCAGTGCAGACCATAGGACATGGACACTGGGACAGGAACACACAGACACTGGATACAGCAGCGCAGACTGTAGGACAAGGACACTTGAACAAGGACACACAGACACTGGATACAGCAGTGCAGACCATAAGACATGGACACTGGGACAGGAACACACATACACTGGATACAGCAGTGCAGACCATAGGATATGGACACTGAGACAAGGACACACAGACACTGGATACAGCAGTGCAGACCATAGGACATGGACACTGGGACAAGGACACACAGACACTGAATACAGCAGCGCCGACCGTAGGACATGGACACTGGGACAAGGGCACACAGACACTGGATACAGCAGTGCAGACCATAGGACATGGACACTGGGACAAGGACACATAGACACTGGATACAGCAGTGCAGACCGTAGGACATGGACACTGGGACAGGAACACACAGACACTGGGACAGAGCAGCGCAAACCGTAGGACATGGACACTGGGACAAGAACACACAGACACTTGATACAGAAGTGCAGACCATAGGACATGGACACTGGGAAAAGGACACAAAGACACTGGATACAGCAGTACAGACCATAGGAAATGGACACTGGGGCAAGGACACACAGACACTGAGATGCAGCATCGCAGACCATAGGACATGGACACTGGGTCAAGGGCACACAGACACTGGGACAGAGCAGCGCAGACCATAGGACATGGACACTGGGACAAGGACACACAGACACTGAGATGTAGCAGCGCAGGCTGTAAGACATGGACACTGGGACAAGGACACACAGACACTGGATACAGCAGTGCAGACCATAGGACATGGACACTGGGACAAGGACACACAGACACTGAATACACCAGTGCAGACCATAGGACATGGACACTGGGACAATGACACACAGACACTGAGATGCAGCAATGCAGACCATAGGACATGGACACTGGGGCAAGGATAAACAGACACTGGATACAGCAGTGCAGACCATAGGACATGGACACTGGGACAAGAACACACACAGACACAAGATACAGCAGTGCAGACCATACGACATGGACACTGGAACAAGGACACACAGACACTGGATACAGCAGTGCAGACCATAGGACATGGACACTGGAACAAGGACACACAGACACTGGATACAGCAGCGCCGACTGTAGGACAAGGACACTTGAACAAGGACACACAGACACTGGATACAGCAGTGCAGACTGTAGGATATGGACACTGAGACAAGGACACACATACACTGGATACAGCAGTGCAGACCATAGGAAATGGACACTGGGACAAGGACACACAGACACTGAATACAGCAGCGCCGACCGTAGGATATGGACACTGGGACAAGGGCACACAGACACTGGATACAGCAGTGCAGACCATAGGACATGGACACTGGGACAAGGACACATAGACACTGGATACAGCAGTGCAGACCGTAGGACATGGACACTGGGACAGGAACACACAGACACTGGGACAGAGCAGCGCAAACCGTAGGACATGGACACTGGGACAAGGACACATAGACACTGGATACAGCCGTGCAGAACATAAGACACGGACACTGGGACAAGGAAACACAGACAATGGATACAGCAGTGCAGACAATAGGACATGGATACTGAGACAAGAACACACAGACACTTGATACAGAAGTGCAGACCATAGGACATGGACACTGGGAAAAGGACACAAAGACACTGGATACAGCAGTACAGACCATAGGAAATGGACACTGGGGCAAGGACACACAGACACTGAGATGCAGCATCGCAGACCATAGGACATGGACACTGGGACAAGGGCACACAGACACTGGGACAGAGCAGCGCAGACTATAGGACATGGACACTGGGACAGGAAGACACTGACAAAGGATGCAGCAGAGCAGACCATAGGACATGGACACTGGGACAAGGACACACAGACACTGGATACAGCAGTGCAGACCATAGGACATGGACACTGGGACAAGGACACACAGACACTGGATACACCAGTGCAGACCATAGGACATGGACCCTGGGACAAGGACACATAGACACTGGATATAGCAGTGCAGACCATAGGTCTTGGACACTGGGACAATGACACACAGACACTGAGATGCAGCAATGCAGACCATAGGACATGGACATTGGGGCAAGGATAAACAGACACTGGATACAGCAGTGCAGACCATAGGACATGGACACTGGGACAAGGACACAAAGACACAAGATACAGCAGTGCAGACCATAGGACATGGACACTGGAACAAGGACACACAGACACTGGATACAGCAGTGCAGACCATAGGACATGGACACTGGAACAAGGACACACAGACACTGGATACAGCAGCACCGACTGTAGGACAAGGACACTTGGACAAGGACACACGGACACTGGTTACAGCAGTGCAGACGATAGGACATGGACACTGGGACAAGGACACACAGACACTGAGATGCAGCAGCGCAGACCATAGGACATGGACACTGTGGCAAGGACACACAGACACTGGGACAGAGCAGCGCAGACCATGAGACATGGACACTGGGGCAAGGACACACAGACACTGAGATGCAGCAGCGCAGACCTTAGGACATGGACACTGGGACAAGGACACACAGACACTGGATACAACAGTGCAGACCATAAGACATGGACACTGGGACAAGGACACACAGACACTAGATACAGCAGTGCAGACCATAGGACATGGACACTGGGACAAGGACTCATAGACACTGGACATAGTATTGCAGACCATAGGACTTGGACACTTGGACAAGGACACAAAGACACTGGGACAGAGCAGCGCAGACCGCAGGACATGGACACTGGGACAGGAATACACAGACACTGGATACAGCAGTGCAGACCGTAGGACATGGGCACTGGGACAAGGACACACAGACACTGGGACAGAGCAGCGCAGACTGTAGGACATGGACACTGGGACAAGGACACAGAGACACAGGATTCAGCAGCGCAGACTGTAGGACATGGACACTGGGGAAAGGGCACACAGATTCTGGGAAAGAGCAGGGCAGACTTTCGAACATGGACACTGGGACAAGGACAAACAGACACTGGTACAGAGCAGCGCAGACCATAAGACATGGACACTGGGACAAGGACACACAGACACTGGATACAGCAGTGCAGACGGTACGACATGGACACTGTGGCAAGGACACATAGACACTGGATACAGCAGCGCAGACCGTAGGACATGGACACTGGGACAAGGAAACACAGACACTGAGATGCAGCAGCACAGAACGTAGGACATGGGCACTGGGAGAAGGACAGACAGACACTGGGACGAAGCTGCGCAGACCGTAGGACATGGACAATGGGACAGGAACACACAGACACTGCATACAGCAGTGCAGTCCATAGAACATGGACACTGGGACAGGAACACACAGACACTGAGATGCAGCAGTGCAGACCGTAGGACATGGACACTGGGACAAGGACACACAGACACTGAGATACAGCAGCGTGGACCATAGGATATGGACACTGGGACAGGAACACACAGACACTGGATACAGCAGTGCAGACCATAGAACATGGACACTGGGACAAGGACACACAGACACTGGATACAGCAGCGCAGGCTGTAGGACATGGACACTGGGACAAGGACACACAGACACTGGATACAGCAGTACAGACCATAGGACATGGACACTGGGACAAGGACACACAGACACTGGATTCAGCAGCGCAGACCATAGGTCATGGACACTGGGATAAGGACACACAGACACTGAGATGCAGCAGCGCAGACCATAGGACATGGACACTGGGACAAGGACACACAGACACTGGGACAGAGCGGCGCAGACCGTAGGACATGGACTCTGGGACAGGAACACACAGAAACTGGAAACAGCAGTGCATACCATGGGACATGGACACTGGGACAAGGAAACACAGACACTGAGATGCAGCAGCCCAGAACGTAGGACATGGACACTGGGACAAGGACACACAGACACTGGAACGAAGCAGCACAGACCGTAGGACATGGACACTGGGACAAGGACACACAGACACTGGATACAGCAGTGCAGACTGTAGGACATGCACACTGGGACAAGGACACAGAGACACAGGATTCAGCAGCGCAGACTGTAGGACATGGACACTGGGGAAAGGGCACAGAGATTCTGGGACAGAGCAGCTCCGACTTTCGGACATGGACACTGGGACAAGGACACACAGACACTGGTACAGAGCAGCGCAGACTGTAGGACATGCACACTGTGACATGGACACACAGACACTGGATACAGCAGCGCAGACTGTAGGACATGGACACTGGGACAAGGACACACAGACACTGGATACAGCAGTGCAGACTGTAAGACATGGACACTGTGGCTAGGACACAAAGACACTGGATACAGCAGTGCAGACCATATGACATGGACACTGGGAAATGGACACACAGACACTGGAAACAGCAGTGCAGACCATATGACATGGACACTGGGACAAGGACACATAGACACTGGATACAGCAGTGCAGACCATAGGACATGGACACTGGGACCAGCTCACACAGACACTGGATACAGCAGTGCAAACCGTAGGACATGGACACCGGGACAGGAACACACAGACACTGGGACAGAGCAGCGCAGACCGTAGGACATGGACACTGGGACAAGAACACACGGACACTGGATACAGCAGTGCAAACCGTAGGACATGGACACTGGGACAAGGACACACAGACAATGGATACTGCAGTGCAGACGGTAGGACATGGACACTGGGACAAGGACACACAGACAATGGATACAGCAGTGCAGACCATAGGACATGGACACTGGGACAAGGACACACAGACACTGGATACAGCAGTGCAGACCATAAGACATGGACACTGGGACAAGGACAGACACTGGAAAAAGCAGTGCAGACCATAGGACAGGGACACTAGGACAAGGACACACAGACACTGGATACAGCAGTGCAGACCATAGGACATGGACACTGGGGCAAGGACACACAGACTCTGGATACAGCAGGGCAGATCATAGGACATGGACACTGGGACAAGGACACACAGGCACTGAGATGCAGCAACTCAGACCATAGGATATGGACACTGGGACAGGAACACACAGACACAAGATACAGCAGTGCAGACCATAGGACATGGACACTGGAACAAGGACACACAGACACTGGATACAGCAGCACAGACTGTAGGACAAGGACACTTGAACAAGGACACACAGACACTGGATACAGCAGTGCAGACCATAGGACATGGACACTGGAACAAGGACACACAGACACTGGATACAGCAGTGCAGACCATAGGACATTGACACTGGGGCAAGGAAACACAGGCACTGAGATGCAGCAGTGCAGACCATAGGACATGGACACTGTGGCAAGGACACACAGACACTGGGACAGAGCAGCGCAGACCATGGGACATGGACACTAAGGAAAGGACACACAGACACTGAGATGCAGCAGCGCAGACCTTAGGACATGGACACTGGGACAAGGACACACAGACATTGGATACAGCAGTGCAGACCATAAGACATGGACACTGGGACAAGGACACACAGACACTAGATACAGCAGTGCAGACCATAGGACATGGACACTGGGACAAGGACTCATAGACACTGGATATAGTAGTGCAGACCATAGAACTTGGACACTGGGACAAGGACACACAGACACTGAGATGCAGCAGCAGAGACCGTAGGACATGGACACTTGGACAAGGACACACAGACACTGGGACTGAGCAGCACAGACTGTAGGACATGGACACTGGGACAGGAACACACAGACACTGGATACAGCAGTGCAGACCGTAGGATATGGACACTGAGACAAGGACACACAGACACTGGATACAGCAGTGCAGACCATAGGACATGGACACTGGGACAAGGACACACAGACACTGAATACAGCAGCGCCGACCGTAGGACATGGACACTGGGACAAGGGCACACAGACACTGGATACAGCAGTGCAGATCATAGGACATGGACACTGGGACAAGGACACATAGACACTGGATACAGCAGTGCAGACCATAGGACATGGACACTGGGACAAGGACACACAGACACTGAATACAGCAGCGCCGTCCGTCGGACATGGACACTGGGACAAGGGCACATAGACACTGGATACAGCAGTGCAGACCATAGGACATGGACACTGGGACAAGCTCACACAGACACTGGATACAGCAGTGCAAACCGTAGGACATGGACACCGGAACAGGAACACACAGACACTGGGACAGAGCAGCGCAGACCGTAGGACATGGACACTGGGACAAGAACACACGGACACTGGATACAGCAGTGCAAACCGTAGGACATGGACACTGGGACAAGGACACACAGACAATGGATACAGCAGTGCAGACGGTAGGACATGGACACTGGGACAAGGACACACAGACAATGGATACAGCAGTGCAGACCATAGGACATGGACACTGGGACAAGGACACACAGACACTGGATACAGCAGTGCAGACCATAAGACATGGACACTGGGACAAGGACAGACACTGGAAAAAGCAGTGCAGACCATAGGACAGGGACACTAGGACAAGGACACACAGACACTGGATACAGCAGTGCAGACCATAGGGCATGGACACAGGGGCAAGGACACACAGACTCTGGATACAGCAGGGCAGATCATAGGACATGGACACTGGGACAAGGACACACAGGCACTGAGATGCAGCAACTCAGACCATAGGATATGGACACTGGGACAGGAACACACAGACACAAGATACAGCAGTGCAGACCATAGGACATGGACACTGGAACAAGGACACACAGACACTGGATACAGCAGCGCAGACTGTAGGACAAGGACACTTGAACAAGGACACACAGACACTGGATACAGCAGTGCAGACCATAGGACATGGACACTGGAACAAGGACACACAGACACTGGATACAGCAGTGCAGACCATAGGACATTGACACTGGGGCAAGGAAACACAGGCACTGAGATGCAGCAGTGCAGACCATAGGACATGGACACTGTGGCAAGGACACACAGACACTGGGACAGAGCAGCGCAGACCATGGGACATGGACACTAAGGAAAGGACACACAGACACTGAGATGCAGCAGCGCAGACCTTAGGACATGGACACTGGGACAAGGACACACAGACATTGGATACAGCAGTGCAGACCATAAGACATGGACACTGGGACAAGGACACACAGACACTAGATACAGCAGTGCAGACCATAGGACATGGACACTGGGACAAGGACTCATAGACACTGGATATAGTAGTGCAGACCATAGAACTTGGACACTGGGACAAGGACACACAGACACTGAGATGCAGCAACAGAGACCGTAGGACATGGACACTTGGACAAGGACACACAGACACTGGGACAGAGCAGCACAGACTGTAGGACATGGACACTGGGACAGGAACACACAGACACTGGATACAGCAGTGCAGACCGTAGGATATGGACACTGAGACAAGGACACACAGACACTGGATACAGCAGTGCAGACCATAGGACATGGACACTTGGACAAGGACACACAGACACTGAATACAGCAGAGCCGACCGTAGGACATGGACACTGGGACAAGGGCACACAGACACTGGATACAGCAGTGCAGATCATAGGACATGGACACTGGGACAAGGACACATAGACACTGGATACAGCAGTGCAGACTGTAGGACATGGACACTGGGACAGGAACACACAGACACTGGGACAGAGCAGCGCAAACCGTAGGACATGGACACTGGGACAAAGACACGTAGACACTGGATACAGCAGTGCAGAACGTATGACATGGACACTGGGACAAGGACACACAGACAATGGATACAGCAGTGCAGACAATAGGACATGGATACTGAGACAAGGACACACAGACACTTGATACAGCAGTGCAGACCATAGGACATGGACACTGGGACAAGGACACACAGACACTGGACACAGCAGTGCAGACCATAGGACATGGACACTGGGACAAGGACACACAGACACTGGACACAGCAGTACAGACCATAGGACATGGACACTGGGGCAAGGACACACAGACACTGAGATGCAGCATCGCAGACCATAGGACATGGACACTGGGACAAGAACACACAGACACTGGGACAGAGCAGCGCAGACTGTAGGACATGGACACTAGGACAGGAAGACACTGACAAAGGATGCAGCAGTGCAGACCATAGGACATGGACACTGGGACAAGGACACACAGACACTGAGATGCAGCAGCGCAGGCTGTAAGACATGGACACTGGGACAAGGACACACAGACACTGGATACAGCAGTGCAGACCATAGGACATGGACACTGGGGCAAGGACACACAGACACTGGATACTCCAGTGCAGACCATAGGACATGGACCCTGGGACAAGGACACATAGACACTGGATATAGCAATGCAGACCATAGGTCTTGGACACTGGGACAATGACACACAGACACTGAGATGCAGCAATGCAGACCATAGGACATGGACACTGGGGCAAGGATAAACAGACAATGGATACAGCAGTGCAGACCATAGGACATGGACACTGGGACAAGGACACACAGACACTGGATGCAGCAGCGCAGACCGTAAGGCATGGACACTGGGACACGAACACACAGACACTGGATACAGCAGTGCAGACCGTAGGACATGGACACTGGGACAAAGACACACAGACACTTGATACAGCAGTGGAGACCATAGGACATGGACAATGGGCCAAGGACAAACAGACACTGGTACAGAGCAGCGCAGACTGTAGGACATGGACACTGGGACAAGGACACACAGACACTGGATACAGCAGCGCAGACCATAGGACATGGACACTGGGACAAGGACACACAGACACTGGTACAGAGCAGCTCAAACTGTAGGCCATGGACACTGGGACAAGGACACACAGACACTGGATACAGCAGCGCAGACCATAGGACATGGACACTGGGACAAGAACACACAGACACTGGATACAGCAGTGCAGACAGTAGGACATGGACACTGAGACAAGGACACACAGACAATGGATACAGCAGTGCAGACCATTTGACATGGACACTGGGACAAGGACACACAGACACTGGATACAGCAGTGTAGACCATAAGACATTGACACTGGGACAAGGACACACAGACACTGGATAAAACAGTGCAGACCATAGGACAGGGACACTAGGACAAGGACACACAGACACTGGAGACAGCAGTGCAGACCATAGGACATGGACACTGGGGCAAGGACACACAGACACTTATTTGCAGCAGCACAGACCGTCGGACATGGGCACTGGCACAAGGACACACAGACACTGGATACAGCAGTGCAGTCCATAGGACATGGACACTGGCACAGGAACACACAGACACTGGATATAGCAGGGCAGACCATAGGACATGGACACTGGGACAAGGACACACAGAGACGGATATGCAGCAGTGCAGACCATAGGATATGGACACTAGGACAGGAACACACAGACACTGGATACAACAGTGCAGACCTTAGGACATGGACACTGGGACAAGGACACACAGACACTGGATACAGCAGTGTAAACTATAGGACATGGTCACTGGGGCAAGGACACTCAGGCACTGAGTTGCAGCAGCGCAGACCATAGGACATGGACACTGGGGCAAGGACACACAGACAAAGGGACAGAGCAGCGCATACCATGGGACATGGACACTGGGACAAGGACAAATAGACACTGGATACAGCAGTGCAGACCTTAGGACATGGACACTGGGACAAGGACACACAGTCACTGGATACAGCAGCGCAGACTGTAGGACAAGGACACTTGGACAAGGACACACGGACACTGGATACAGCAGTGCAGACGATAGGACATGGACACTGGGACAAGGACACACAGACACTGGATACAGCAGTGTAAACTATAGGACATGGTCACTGGGGCAAGGACACTCAGGCACTGAGTTGCAGCAGCGCAGACCATAGGACATGGACACTGGGGCAAGGACACACAGACAAAGGGACAGAGCAGCGCATACCATGGGACATGGACACTGGGACAAGGACAAATAGACACTGGATACAGCAGTGCAGACCTTAGGACATGGACACTGGGACAAGGACACACAGACACTGAGATGCAGCAGCGCAGACCATAGCATATGGACACTGGGACAGGAACACAAAGACACTGGATACAGCAGTGCAGACCATAGGGCATGGACACTGGAACAAGGACACAAAGACACTGGATACAGCAGCACAGACTGTAGGACAAGGACACACAGACACTGGATACAGCAGTGCAGACCATAGGACATCGACACAAGGACACACAGACACTGGATACAGCAGTGCACACCATAGGACATGTACACTGGGGCAAGGACACTCAGACACAGGGACAGAGCAGCGCAAACCATGGGACATGGACACTGGGACAAGGACACACAGGCACTGGATACAGCAGTGTAAACCATAGGACATGGACACTGGGACAAGGACACACAGACACTGGATACAGCAGTGCAGACCATAGGACATGGACACTGGGACAAGGACTCATAGACACTGGATATAGTGGTGCAGACCATAGGACTTGGACACTGGGACAAGGACACACAGACACTGAGATACAGAAGTGCAGACCATAGGACATGGACACTGGGGCAAGGAAACACAGACACTGGATAAAGCAGTGCAGACCATAGAACATGGACACTGGGACAAGGACACACAGACACTGAGATGCAGCAGCAAAAACCGTAGGACATGGACACTTGGACAAGGACACACAGACACTGCAACAGAGCAGCGCAGACCGTAGGACATGGACACTGGGACAGGAACACACAGACACTGGATACAGCAGTGCAGACCATAGGACATGGACACTGAGACAAGGACACACAGACACTGAGATGCAGCAGCGCAGACCATAGGACATGGACCATGGGACAAGGACACACAGACACTGGGACAGAGCAGCGCAGCTCGTAGGACATGGACACTGGGACAAGGACACACAGACACTGGGACAGAGCACTACAGACCGTAGGAAATGGACACTGGGACAGGAACACACAGAAACTGGATAGAGCAGTGCAGACCCTGGGACATGGACACTGGGACAAGGAAACACAGACACTGAGATGCAGCAGCACAGAACGTAGGACATGGACACTGGGACAAGGACACACAGACACTGGGACGAAGAAGAGCAGACCGTAGGACATGCACAATGGGACAGGAACACACAGACACTGGATACAGCAGTGCAGTCCATAGAACATGGACACTGTGACAGGAACACACTGGCACTGAGATGCAGCAGTGCAGACCATAGGACATGGACACTAGGACAAGGACACACAGACACTAAGATGCAGCAGCGCAGACCATAGGATATTGACACTGGGACAGGAACACACAGACACTGGATACAGCAGTGCAGACCATAGGACATGGACACTGGGACAAGGACACACAGACACTAGATACTGCAGCGCAGGCTGTAGGACATGGACACTGAGACAGGAACACACACACACTGGATACAGCAGTGCAAACCATAGGACATGGAAACTGGGACAAGCACACACAGACACTGGATACAGCAGTGCAAACCATAGGACATGGACACTGGGACAAGGACACACAGACACTGGATACAGCAGTGTAGACCATAGGACATGGACACTGGGACAAGGACTCATAGACACTGGATATAGTGGTGCAGACCATAGGACTTGGACACTGGGACAAGGACACACAGACACTGGATACAGCAGTGCAGACCTTAGGACATGGACACTGGGACAAGGACACACAGACACTGAATACAGCAGCGCCGACCGTAGGACATGGACACTGGGACAAGGGCACACAGACACTGGATACAGCAGTGCAGATCATAGGACATGGACACTGGGACAAGGACACATAGACACTGGATACAGCAGTGCAGACCATAGGACATGGACACTGGGACAAGGACACACAGACACTGAATACAGAAGCGCCGTCCGTAGGACATGGACACTGGGACAAGGGCACATAGACACTGGATACAGCAGTGCAGACCATAGGACATGGACACTGGGACAAGCTCACACAGACACTGGATACAGCAGTGCAAACCGTAGGACATGGACACCGGAACAGGAACACACAGACACTGGGACAGAGCAGCGCAGACCGTAGGACATGGACACTGGGACAAGAACACACGGACACTGGATACAGCAGTGCAAACCGTAGGACATGGACACTGGGACAAGGACACACAGACAATGGATACAGCAGTGCAGACGGTAGGACATGGACACTGGGACAAGGACACACAGACAATGGATACAGCAGTGCTGACCATAGGACATGGACACTGGGACAAGGACACACAGACACTGGATACAGCAGTGCAGACCATAGGACATGGACACTGGGGCAAGGACACACAGACTCTGGATACAGCAGGGCAGATCATAGGACATGGACACTGGGACAAGGACACACAGGCACTGAGATGCAGCAACTCAGACCATAGGATATGGACACTGGGACAGGAACACACAGACACAAGATACAGCAGTGCAGACCATAGGACATGGACACTGGAACAAGGACACACAGACACTGGATACAGCAGCGCAGATTGTAGGACAAGGACACTTGAACAAGGACACACAGACACTGGATACAGCAGTGCAGACCATAGGACATAGACACTGGAACAAGGACACACAGACACTGGATACATCAGTGCAGACCATAGGACATTGACACTGGGGCAAGGAAACACAGGCACTGAGATGCAGCAGTGCAGACCATAGGACATGGACACTGTGGCAAGGACACACAGACACTGGGACAGAGCAGCGCAGACCATGGGACATGGACACTAAGGAAAGGACACACAGACACTGAGATGCAGCAGCGCAGACCTTAGGACATGGACACTGGGACAAGGACACACAGACATTGGATACAGCAGTGCAGACCATAAGACATGGACACTGGGACAAGGACACACAGACACTAGATACAGCAGTGCAGACCATAGGACATGGACACTGGGACAAGGACTCATAGACACTGGATATAGTAGTGCAGACCATAGAACTTGGACACTGGGACAAGGACACACAGACACTGAGATGCAGCAGCAGAGACCGTAGGACATGGACACTTGGACAAGGACACACAGACACTGGGACAGAGCAGCACAGACTGTAGGACATGGACACTGGGACAGGAACACACAGACACTGGATACAGCAGTGCAGACCGTAGGATATGGACACTGAGACAAGGACACACAGACACTGGATACAGCAGTGCAGACCATAGGACATGGACACTTGGACAAGGACACACAGACACTGAATACAGCAGCGCCGACCGTAGGACATGGACACTGGGACAAGGGCACACAGACACTGGATACAGCAGTGCAGATCATAGGACATGGACACTGGGACAAGGACACATAGACACTGGATACAGCAGTGCAGACTGTAGGACATGGACACTGGGACAGGAACACACAGACACTGGGACAGAGCAGCGCAAACCGTAGGACATGGACACTGGGACAAAGACACGTAGACACTGGATACAGCAGTGCAGAACGTATGACATGGACACTGGGACAAGGACACACAGACAATGGATACAGCAGTGCAGACAATAGGACATGGATACTGAGACAAGGACACACAGACACTTGATACAGCAGTGCAGACCATAGGACATGGACACTGGGACAAGGACACACAGACACTGGACACAGCAGTGCAGACCATAGGACATGGACACTGGGACAAGGACACACAGACACTGGACACAGCAGTACAGACCATAGGACATGGACACTGGGGCAAGGACACACAGACACTGAGATGCAGCATCGCAGACCATTGGACATGGACACTGGGACAAGAACACACAGACACTGGGACAGAGCAGCGCAGACTGTAGGACATGGACACTAGGACAGGAAGACACTGACAAAGGATGCAGCAGTGCAGACCATAGGACATGGACACTGGGACAAGGACACACAGACACTGAGATGCAGCAGCGCAGGCTGTAAGACATGGACACTGGGACAAGGACACACAGACACTGGATACAGCAGTGCAGACCATAGGACATGGACACTGGGGCAAGGACACACAGACACTGGATACTCCAGTGCAGACCATAGGACATGGACCCTGGGACAAGGACACATAGACACTGGATATAGCAATGCAGACCATAGGTCTTGGACACTGGGACAATGACACACAGACACTGAGATGCAGCAATGCAGACCATAGGACATGGACACTGGGGCAAGGATAAACAGACAATGGATACAGCAGTGCAGACCATAGGACATGGACACTGGGACAAGGACACACAGACACTGGATGCAGCAGCGCAGACCGTAGGGCATGGACACTGGGACGCGAACACACAGACACTGGATACAGCAGTGCAGACCGTAGGACATGGACACTGGGACAAAGACACACAGACACTTGATACAGCAGTGGAGACCATAGGACATGGACAATGGGCCAAGGACAAACAGACACTGGTACAGAGCAGCGCAGACTGTAGGACATGGACACTGGGACAAGGACACACAGACACTGGATACAGCAGCGCAGACCATAGGACATGGACACTGGGACAAGGACACACAGACACTGGTACACAGCAGCTCAAACTGTAGGCCATGGACACTGGGACAAGGACACACAGACACTGGAGACAGCAGCGCAGACCATAGGACATGGACTTTGGGACAAGAACACACAGACACTGGATACAGCAGTGCAGACAGTAGGACATGGACACTGAGACAAGGACACACAGACAATGGATACAGCAGTGTAGACCATAAGACATTGACACTGGGACAAGGACACACAGACACTGGATAAAACAGTGCAGACCATAGGACAGGGACACTAGGACAAGGACACACAGACACTGGAGACAGCAGTGCAGACCATAGGACATGGACACTGGGGCAAGGACACACAGACACTTATTTGCAGCAGCACAGACCGTCGGACATGGGCACTGGCACAAGGACACACAGACACTGGATACAGCAGTGCAGTCCATAGGACATGGACACTGGCACAGGAACACACAGACACTGGATATAGCAGGGCAGACCATAGGACATGGGCACTGGGACAAGGACACACAGAGACGGATATGCAGCAGTGCAGACCATAGGATATGGACACTAGGACAGGAACACACAGACACTGGATACAACAGTGCAGACCTTAGGACATGGACACTGGAACAAGGACACACAGTCACTGGATACAGCAGCGCAGACTGTAGGACAAGGACACTTGGACAAGGACACACGGACACTGGATACAGCAGTGCAGACGATAGGACATGGACACTGGGACAAGGACACACAGACACTGGATACAGCAGTGTAAACTATAGGACATGGTCACTGGGGCAAGGACACTCAGGCACTGAGATGCAGCAGCGCAGACCATAGGACATGGACACTGGGGCAAGGACACACAGACAAAGGGACAGAGCAGCGCATACCATGGGACATGGACACTGGGACAAGGACAAACAGACACTGGATACAGCAGTGCAGACCTTAGGACATGGACACTGTGACAAGGACACACAGACACTGAGATGCAGCAGCGCAGACCATAGCATATGGACACTGGGACAGGAACACACAGACACTGGATACAGCAGTGCAGACCATAGGGCATGGACACTGGAACAAGGACACAAAGACACTGGATACAGCAGCACAGACTGTAGGACAAGGACACACAGACACTGGATACAGCAGTGCAGACCATAGGACATGGACACAAGGACACACAGACACTGGATACAGCAGTGCACACCATAGGACATGTACACTGGGGCAAGGACACTAAGACACAGGGACAGAGCAGCGCAAACCATGGGACATGGACACTGGGACAAGGACACACAGGCACTGGATACAGCAGTGTAAACCATAGGACATGGACACTGGGACAAGGACACACAGACACTGGATACAGCAGTGCAGACCATAGGACATGGACACTGGGACAAGGACTCATAGACACTGGATATAGTGGTGCAGACCATAGGACTTGGACACTGGGACAAGGACACACAGACACTGAGATACAGAAGTGCAGACCATAGGACATGGACACTGGGGCAAGGAAACACAGACACTGGATAAAGCAGTGCAGACCATAGAACATGGACACTGGGACAAGGACACACAGACACTGAGATGCAGCAGCAAAAACCGTAGGACATGGACACTTGGACAAGGACACACAGACACTGCAACAGAGCAGCGCAGACCGTAGGACATGGACACTGGGACAGGAACACACAGACACTGGATACAGCAGTGCAGACCATAGGACATGGACACTGAGACAAGGACACAGACACTGAGATGCAGCAGCGCAGACCATAGGACATGGACCATGGGACAAGGACACACAGACACTGGGACAGAGCAGCGCAGCTCGTAGGACATGGACACTGGGACAAGGACACACAGACACTGGGACAGAGCACTACAGACCGTAGGAAATGGACACTGGGACAGGAACACACAGAAACTGGATAGAGCAGTGCAGACCCTGGGACATGGACACTGGGACAAGGAAACACAGACACTGAGATGCAGCAGCACAGAACGTGGGACATGGACACTGGGACAAGGACACACAGACACTGGGACGAAGAAGAGCAGACCGTAGGACATGCACAATGGGACAGGAACACACAGACACTGGATACAGCAGTGCAGTCCATAGAACATGGACACTGTGACAGGAACACACTGGCACTGAGATGCAGCAGTGCAGACCATAGGACATGGACACTGGGACAAGGACACACAGACACTGAGATGCAGCAGCGCAGACCATAGGATATTGACATTGGGACAGAAACACACAGACACTGGATACAGCAGTGCAGACCATAGGACATGGACACTGGGACAAGGACACACAGACACTAGATACAGCAGCGCAGGCTGTAGGACATGGACACTGAGACAGGAACACACACACACTGGATACAGCAGTGCAAACCATAGGACATGGACACTGGGACAAGCACACACAGACACTGGATACAGCAGTGCAAACCATAGGACATGGACACTGGGACAAGGACACACAGACACTGGATACAGCAGTGTAGACCATAGGACATGGACACTGGGACAAGGACTCATAGACACTGGATATAGTGGTGCAGACCATAGGACTTGGACACTGGGACAAGGACACACAGACACTGCATACAGCAGTGCAGACCTTAGGACATGGACACTGGGACAAGGACACACAGACACTGAGATGCAGCAGCGCAGACCATAGCATATGGACACTGGGACAGGAACACACAGACACTGGATACAGCAGTGCAGACCATAGGGCATGGACACTGGAACAAGGACACAAAGACACTGGATACAGCAGTGCAGACCATAGGACATGGACACTGGGACAAGGACACACAGACACTGAATACAGCAGCGCCGACCGTAGGACATGGACACTGGGACAAGGGCACACAGACACTGGATACAGCAGTACAGACCATAGGACATGGACACTGGGACAAGGACACACAGACACTGGATACAGCAGCGCAGACCATAGGGCATGGACACTGGGATAAGGACACACAGACACTGAGATGCAGCAGCGCAGACCATAGGACATGGACACTTGGACAAGGACACACAGACACTGGGACACTGCAGCGCAGACCGTAGGACATGGACTCTGGGACAGGAACACACAGAAACTGGAAACAGCAGTGCATACCATGGGACATGGACACTGGGACAAGGAAACACAGACACTGAGATGCAGCAGCCCAGAACGTAGGACATGGACACTGGGACAAGGACACACAGACACTGGAACGAAGCAGCACAGACCGTAGGACATGGACACTGGGACAAGGACACACAGACACTGGATACAGCAGTGCAGACTGTAGGACATGCACACTGGGACAAGGACACAGAGACACAGGATTCAGCAGCGCAGACTGTAGGACATGGACACTGGGGAAAGGGCACAGAGATTCTGGGACAGAGCAGCTCAGACTTTCGGACATGGACACTGGGACAAGGACACACAGACACTGGTACAGAGCAGCGCAGACTGTAGGACATGCACTCTGGGACATGGACACACAGACACTGGATACAGCAGCGCAGACTGTAGGACATGGACACTGGGACAATGACACACAGACACTGGATACAGCAGTGCAGACTGTACGACATGGACACTGTGGCTAGGACACAAAGACACTGGATACAGCAGTGCAGACCATATGACTTGGACACTGGGAAATGGACACACAGACACTGGAAACAGCAGTGCAGACCATATGACATGGACACTGGGACAAGGACACATAGACGCTGGATACAGCAGTGCAGACCATAGGACATGGACACTGGGACAAGCTCACACAGACACTGGATACAGCAGTGCAAACCGTAGGACATGGACACCGGGACAGGAACACACAGACACTGGGACAGAGCAGCGCAGACCGTAGGACATGGACACTGGGACAAGAACACACGGACACTGGATACAGCAGTGCAAACCGTAGGACATGGACACTGGGACAAGGACACACAGACAATGGATACAGCAGTGCAGACGGTAGGACATGGACACTGGGACAAGGACACACAGACAATGGATACAGCAGTGCAGACCATAGGACATGGACACTGGGACAAGGACACACAGACACTGGATACAGCAGTGCAGACCATAAGACATGGACACTGGGACAAGGACAGACACTGGAAAAAGCAGTGCAGACCATAGGACAGGGACACTAGGACAAGGACACACAGACACTGGATACAGCAGTGCAGACCATAGGACATGTACACTGGGGCAAGGACACACAGACTCTGGATACAGCAGGGCAGATCATAGGACATGGACACTGGGACAAGGACACACAGGCACTGAGATGCAGCAACTCAGACTATAGGATATGGACACTGGGACAGGAACACACAGACACAAGATACAGCAGTGCAGACCATAGGACATGGACACTGGAACAAGGACACAGAGACACTGGATACAGCAGCACAGACTGTAGGACAAGGACACTTGAACAAGGACACACAGACACTGGATACAGCAGTGCAGACCATAGGACATGGACACTGGAACAAGGACACACAGACACTGGATACAGCAGTGCAGACCATAGGACATTGACACTGGGGCAAGGAAACACAGGCACTGAGATGCAGCAGTGCAGACCATAGGACATGGACACTGTGGCAAGGACACACAGACACTGGGACAGAGCAGCGCAGACCATGGGACATGGACACTAAGGAAAGGACACACAGACACTGAGATGCAGCAGCGCAGACCTTAGGACATGGACACTGGGACAAGGACACACAGACATTGGATACAGCAGTGCAGACCATAAGACATGGACACTGGGACAAGGACACACAGACACTAGATACAGCAGTGCAGACCATAAGACATGGACACTGGGACAAGGACACACAGACACTAGATACAGCAGTGCAGACCATAGGACATGGACACTGGGACAAGGACTCATAGACACTGGATATAGTAGTGCAGACCATAGAACTTGGACACTGGGACAAGGACACACAGACACTGAGATGCAGCAGCAATGACCGTAGGACATGGACACTTGGACAAGGACACACAGACACTGGGACAGAGCAGCACAGACTGTAGGACATGGACACTGGGACAGGAACAAACAGACACTGGATACAGCAGTGCAGACCGTAGGATATGGACACTGAGACAAGGACACACAGACACTGGATACAGCAGTGCAGACCATAGGACATGGACACTTGGACAAGGACACACAGACACTGAATACAGCAGCGCCGACCGTAGGACATGGACACTGGGACAAGGGCACACAGACACTGGATACAGCAGTGCAGATCATAGGACATGGACACTGGGACAAGGACACATAGACACTGGATACAGCAGTGCAGACTGTAGGACATGGACACTGGGACAGGAACACACAGACACTGGGACAGAGCAGCGCAAACCGTAGGACATGGACACTGGGACAAGGACACGTAGACACTGGATACAGCAGTGCAGAACGTATGACATGGACACTGGGACAAGGACACACAGACAATGGATACAGCAGTGCAGACAATAGGACATGGATACTGAGACAAGGACACACAGACACTTGATACAGCAGTGCAGACCATAGGACATGGACACTGGGACAAGGACACACAGACACTGGACACAGCAGTGCAGACCATAGGACATGGACACTGGGACAAGGACACACAGACACTGGACACAGCAGTACAGACCATAGGACATGGACACTGGGGCAAGGACACACAGACACTGGACACAGCAGTACAGACCATAGGACATGGACACTGGGGCAAGGACACACAGACACTGAGATGCAGCATCGCAGACCATTGGACATGGACACTGGGACAAGAACACACAGACACTGGGACAGAGCAGCGCAGACTGTAGGACATGGACACTAGGACAGGAAGACACTGACAAAGGATGCAGCAGTGCAGACCATAGGACATGGACACTGGGACAAGGACACACAGACACTGAGATGCAGCAGCGCAGGCTGTAAGACATGGACACTGGGACAAGGACACACAGACACTGGATACAGCAGTGCAGACCATAGGACATGGACACTGGGGCAAGGACACACAGACACTGGATACTCCAGTGCAGACCATAGGACATGGACCCTGGGACAAGGACACATAGACACTGGATATAGCAATGCAGACCATAGGTCTTGGACACTGGGACAATGACACACAGACACTGAGATGCAGCAATGCAGACCATAGGACATGGACACTGGGGCAAGGATAAACAGACAATGGATACAGCAGTGCAGACCATAGGACATGGACACTGGGACAAGGACACACAGACACTGGATGCAGCAGCGCAGACCGTAGGGCATGGACACTGGGACGCGAACACACAGACACTGGATACAGCAGTGCAGACCGTAGGACATGGACACTGGGACAAAGACACACAGACACTTGATACAGCAGTGGAGACCATAGGACATGGACAATGGGCCAAGGACAAACAGACACTGGTACAGAGCAGCGCAGACTGTAGGACATGGACACTGGGACAAGGACACACAGACACTGGATACAGCAGCGCAGACCATAGGACATGGACACTGGGACAAGGACACACAGACACTGGTACACAGCAGCTCAAACTGTAGGCCATGGACACTGGGACAAGGACACACAGACACTGGAGACAGCAGCGCAGACCATAGGACATGGACTTTGGGACAAGAACACACAGACACTGGATACAGCAGTGCAGACAGTAGGACATGGACACTGAGACAAGGACACACAGACAATGGATACAGCAGTGTAGACCATAAGACATTGACACTGGGACAAGGACACACAGACACTGGATAAAACAGTGCAGACCATAGGACAGGGACACTAGGACAAGGACACACAGACACTGGAGACAGCAGTGCAGACCATAGGACATGGACACTGGGGCAAGGACACACAGACACTTATTTGCAGCAGCACAGACGGTCGGACATGGGCACTGGCACAAGGACACACAGACACTGGATACAGCAGTGCAGTCCATAGGACATGGACACTGGCACAGGAACACACAGACACTGGATATAGCAGGGCAGACCATAGGACATGGACACTGGGACAAGGACACACAGAGACGGATATGCAGCAGTGCAGACCATAGGATATGGACACTAGGACAGGAACACACAGACACTGGATACAACAGTGCAGACCTTAGGACATGGACACTGGAACAAGGACACACAGTCACTGGATACAGCAGCGCAGACTGTAGGACAAGGACACTTGGACAAGGACACACGGACACTGGATACAGCAGTGCAGACGATAGGACATGGACACTGGGACAAGGACACACAGACACTGGATACAGCAGTGTAAACTATAGGACATGGTCACTGGGGCAAGGACACTCAGGCACTGAGATGCAGCAGCGCAGACCATAGGACATGGACACTGGGGCAAGGACACACAGACAAAGGGACAGAGCAGCGCATACCATGGGACATGGACACTGGGACAAGGACAAACAGACACTGGATACAGCAGTGCAGACCTTAGGACATGGACACTGTGACAAGGACACACAGACACTGAGATGCAGCAGCGCAGACCATAGCATATGGACACTGGGACAGGAACACACAGACACTGGATACAGCAGTGCAGACCATAGGGCATGGACACTGGAACAAGGACACAAAGACACTGGATACAGCAGCACAGACTGTAGGAGAAGGACACACAGACACTGGATACAGCAGTGCAGACCATAGGACATGGACACAAGGACACACAGACACTGGATACAGCAGTGCACACCATAGGACATGTACACTGGGGCAAGGACACTCAGACACAGGGACAGAGCAGCGCAAACCATGGGACATGGACACTGGGACAAGGACACACAGGCACTGGATACAGCAGTGTAAACCATAGGACATGGACACTGGGACAAGGACACACAGACACTGGATACAGCAGTGCAGACCATAGGACATGGACACTGGGACAAGGACTCATAGACACTGGATATAGTGGTGCAGACCATAGGACTTGGACACTGGGACAAGGACACACAGACACTGAGATACAGAAGTGCAGACCATAGGACATGGACACTGGGGCAAGGAAACACAGACACTGGATAAAGCAGTGCAGACCATAGAACATGGACACTGGGACAAGGACACACAGACACTGAGATGCAGCAGCAAAAACCGTAGGACATGGACACTTGGACAAGGACACACAGACACTGCAACAGAGCAGCGCAGACCGTAGGACATGGACACTGGGACAGGAACACACAGACACTGGATACAGCAGTGCAGACCATAGGACATGGACACTGAGACAAGGACACAGACACTGAGATGCAGCAGCGCAGACCATAGGACATGGACCATGGGACAAGGACACACAGACACTGGGACAGAGCAGCGCAGCTCGTAGGACATGGATACTGGGACAAGGACACACAGACACTGGGACAGAGCACTACAGACCGTAGGAAATGGACACTGGGACAGGAACACACAGAAACTGGATAGAGCAGTGCAGACCCTGGGACATGGACACTGGGACAAGGAAACACAGACACTGAGATGCAGCAGCACAGAACGTGGGACATGGACACTGGGACAAGGACACACAGACACTGGGACGAAGAAGAGCAGACCGTAGGACATGCACAATGGGACAGGAACACACAGACACTGGATACAGCAGTGCAGTCCATAGAACATGGACACTGTGACAGGAACACACTGGCACTGAGATGCAGCAGTGCAGACCATAGGACATGGACACTGGGACAAGGACACACAGACACTGAGATGCAGCAGCGCAGACCATAGGATATTGACATTGGGACAGAAACACACAGACACTGGATACAGCAGTGCAGACCATAGGACATGGACACTGGGACAAGGACACACAGACACTAGATACAGCAGCGCAGGCTGTAGGACATGGACACTGAGACAGGAACACACACACACTGGATACAGCAGTGCAAACCATAGGACATGGACACTGGGACAAGCACACACAGACACTGGATACAGCAGTGCAAACCATAGGACATGGACACTGGGACAAGGACACACAGACACTGGATACAGCAGTGTAGACCATAGGACATGGACACTGGGACAAGGACTCATAGACACTGGATATAGTGGTGCAGACCATAGGACTTGGACACTGGGACAAGGACACACAGACACTGCATACAGCAGTGCAGACCTTAGGACATGGACACTGGGACAAGGACACACAGACACTGAGATGCAGCAGCGCAGACCATAGCATATGGACACTGGGACAGGAACACACAGACACTGGATACAGCAGTGCAGACCATAGGGCATGGACACTGGAACAAGGACACAAAGACACTGGATACAGCAGTGCAGACCATAGGACATGGACACTGGGACAAGGACACACAGACACTGAATACAGCAGCGCCGACCGTAGGACATGGACACTGGGACAAGGGCACACAGACACTGGATACAGCAGTACAGACCATAGGACATGGACACTGGGACAAGGACACACAGACACTGGATACAGCAGCGCAGACCATAGGGCATGGACACTGGGATAAGGACACACAGACACTGAGATGCAGCAGCGCAGACCATAGGACATGGACACTTGGACAAGGACACACAGACACTGGGACACTGCAGCGCAGACCGTAGGACATGGACTCTGGGACAGGAACACACAGAAACTGGAAACAGCAGTGCATACCATGGGACATGGACACTGGGACAAGGAAACACAGACACTGAGATGCAGCAGCCCAGAACGTAGGACATGGACACTGGGACAAGGACACACAGACACTGGAACGAAGCAGCACAGACCGTAGGACATGGACACTGGGACAAGGACACACAGACACTGGATACAGCAGTGCAGACTGTAGGACATGCACACTGGGACAAGGACACAGAGACACAGGATTCAGCAGCGCAGACTGTAGGACATGGACACTGGGGAAAGGGCACAGAGATTCTGGGACAGAGCAGCTCAGACTTTCGGACATGGACACTGGGACAAGGACACACAGACACTGGTACAGAGCAGCGCAGACTGTAGGACATGCACACTGGGACATGGACACACAGACACTGGATACAGCAGCGCAGACTGTAGGACATGGACACTGGGACAATGACACACAGACACTGGATACAGCAGTGCAGACTGTACGACATGGACACTGTGGCTAGGACACAAAGACACTGGATACAGCAGTGCAGACCATATGACTTGGACACTGGGAAATGGACACACAGACACTGGAAACAGCAGTGCAGACCATATGACATGGACACTGGGACAAGGACACATAGACGCTGGATACAGCAGTGCAGACCATAGGACATGGACACTGGGACAAGCTCACACAGACACTGGATACAGCAGTGCAAACCGTAGGACATGGACACCGGGACAGGAACACACAGACACTGGGACAGAGCAGCGCAGACCGTAGGACATGGACACTGGGACAAGAACACACGGACACTGGATACAGCAGTGCAAACCGTAGGACATGGACACTGGGACAAGGACACACAGACAATGGATACAGCAGTGCAGACGGTAGGACATGGACACTGGGACAAGGACACACAGACAATGGATACAGCAGTGCAGACCATAGGACATGGACACTGGGACAAGGACACACAGACACTGGATACAGCAGTGCAGACCATAAGACATGGACACTGGGACAAGGACAGACACTGGAAAAAGCAGTGCAGACCATAGGACAGGGACACTAGGAAAAGGACACACAGACACTGGATACAGCAGTGCAGACCATAGGACATGTACACTGGGGCAAGGACACACAGACTCTGGATACAGCAGGGCAGATCATAGGACATGGACACTGGGACAAGGACACACAGGCACTGAGATGCAGCAACTCAGACTATAGGATATGGACACTGGGACAGGAACACACAGACACAAGATACAGCAGTGCAGACCATAGGACATGGACACTGGAACAAGGACACAGAGACACTGGATACAGCAGCACAGACTGTAGGACAAGGACACTTGAACAAGGACACACAGACACTGGATACAGCAGTGCAGACCATAGGACATGGACACTGGAACAAGGACACACAGACACTGGATACAGCAGTGCAGACCATAGGACATTGACACTGGGGCAAGGAAACACAGGCACTGAGATGCAGCAGTGCAGACCATAGGACATGGACACTGTGGCAAGGACACACAGACACTGGGACAGAGCAGCGCAGACCATGGGACATGGACACTAAGGAAAGGACACACAGACACTGAGATGCAGCAGCGCAGACCTTAGGACATGGACACTGGGACAAGGACACACAGACATTGGATACAGCAGTGCAGACCATAAGACATGGACACTGGGACAAGGACACACAGACACTAGATACAGCAGTGCAGACCATAAGACATGGACACTGGGACAAGGACACACAGACACTAGATACAGCAGTGCAGACCATAGGACATGGACACTGGGACAAGGACTCATAGACACTGGATATAGTAGTGCAGACCATAGAACTTGGACACTGGGACAAGGACACACAGACACTGAGATGCAGCAGCAGAGACCGTAGGACATGGACACTTGGACAAGGACACACAGACACTGGGACAGAGCAGCACAGACTGTAGGACATGGACACTGGGACAGGAACAAACAGACACTGGATACAGCAGTGCAGACCGTAGGATATGGACACTGAGACAAGGACACACAGACACTGGATACAGCAGTGCAGACCATAGGACATGGACACTTGGACAAGGACACACAGACACTGAATACAGCAGCGCCGACCGTAGGACATGGACACTGGGACAAGGGCACACAGACACTGGATACAGCAGTGCAGATCATAGGACATGGACACTGGGACAAGGACACATAGACACTGGATACAGCAGTGCAGACTGTAGGACATGGACACTGGGACAGGAACACACAGACACTGGGACAGAGCAGCGCAAACCGTAGGACATGGACACTGGGACAAGGACACGTAGACACTGGATACAGCAGTGCAGAACGTATGACATGGACACTGGGACAAGGACACACAGACAATGGATACACCAGTGCAGACAATAGGACATGGATACTGAGACAAGGACACACAGACACTTGATACAGCAGTGCAGACCATAGGACATGGACACTGGGACAAGGACACACAGACACTGGACACAGCAGTGCAGACCATAGGACATGGACACTGGGACAAGGACACACAGACACTGGACACAGCAGTACAGACCATAGGACATGGACACTGGGGCAAGGACACACAGACACTGAGATGCAGCATCGCAGACCATAGGACATGGACACTGGGACAAGAACACACAGACACTGGGACAGAGCAGCGCAGACTGTAGGACATGGACACTAGGACAGGAAGACACTGACAAAGGATGCAGCAGTGCAGACCATAGGACATGGACACTGGGACAAGGACACACAGACACTGAGAAGACACTGAGATGCAGCAGCGCAGGCTGTAAGACATGGACACTGGGACAAGGACACACAGACACTGGATACAGCAGTGCAGACCATAGGACATGGACTCTGGGGCAAGTACACACAGACACTGGATACTCCAGTGCAGACCATAGGACATGGACCCTGGGACAAGGACACATAGACACTGGATATAGCAATGCAGACCAAAGGTCTTGGACACTGGGACAATGACACACAGACACTGAGATGCAGCAATGCAGACCATAGGACATGGACACTGGGGCAAGGATAAACAGACACTGGATACAGCACTGCAGACCATAGGACATGGACACTGGGACAAGGACACACAGACACTGGATGCAGCAGCGCAGACCGTAGGGCATAGACACTGGGACGTGAACACACAGACACTGGATACAGCAGTGCAGACCGTAGGACATGGACACTGGGACAAAGACACACAGACACTTGATACAGCAGTGGAGACCATAGGACATGGACAATGGGCCAAGGACAAACAGACACTGGTACAGAGCAGCGCAGACTGTAGGACATGGACACTGGGACAAGGACACACAGACACTGGATACAGCAACGCAGACCATAGGACATGGACACTGGGACAAGGACACACAGACACTGGTACAGAGCAGCTCAAACTGTAGGACATGGACACTGGGACAAGAACACACAGACACTGGATACAGCAGTGCAGACAGTAGGACATGGACAGTGAGACAAGGACACACAGACAATGGATACAGCAGTGCAGACCATTTGACATGGACACTGGGACAAGGACACACAGACACTGGATACAGCAGTGTAGACCATAAGACATTGACACTGGGACAAGGACACACAGACACTGGATAAAACAGTGCAGACCATAGGACAGGGACACTAGGACAAGGACACACAGACACTGGAGACAGCAGTGCAGACCATAGGACATGGACACTGGGGCAAGGACACACAGACACTTATTTGCAGCAGCACAGACCGTCGGACATGGGCACTGGCACAAGGTCACACAGACACTGGATACAGCAGTGCAGTCCATAGGACATGGACACTGGCACAGGAACACACAGACACTGGATATAGCAGGGCAGACCATAGGACATGGACACTGGGACAAGGACACACAGAGACGGATATGCAGCAGTGCAGACCATAGGATATGGACACTAGGACAGGAACACACAGACACTGGATACAACAGTGCAGACCTTAGGACATGGACACTGGAACAAGGACACACAGTCACTGGATACAGCAGCGCAGACTGTAGGACAAGGACACTTGGACAAGGACACACGGACACTGGATACAGCAGTGCAGACGATAGGACATGGACACTGGGACAAGGACACACAGACACTGGATACAGCAGTGTAAACTATAGGACATGGTCACTGGGGCAAGGACACTCAGGCACTGAGATGCAGCAGCGCAGACCATAGGACATGGACACTGGGGCAAGGACACACAGACAAAGGGACAGAGCAGCGCATACCATGGGACATGGACACTGGGACAAGGACAAACAGACACTGGATACAGCAGTGCAGACCTTAGGACATGGACACTGGGACAAGAACACACAGACACTGAGATGCAGCAGCGCAGACCATAGCATATGGACACTGGGACAGGAACACACAGACACTGGATACAGCAGTGCAGACCATAGGGCATGGACACTGGAACAAGGACACAAAGACACTGGATACAGCAGCACAGACTGTAGGACAAGGACACACAGACACTGGATACAGCAGTGCAGACCATAGGACATGGACACAAGGACACACAGACACTGGATACAGCAGTGCATACCATAGGACATGTACACTGGGGCAAGGACACTCAGACACAGGGACAGAGCAGCGCAAACCATGGGACATGGACACTGGGACAAGGACACACAGGCACTGGATACAGCAGTGTAAACCATAGGACATGGACACTGGGACAAGGACACACAGACACTGGATACAGCAGTGCAGACCATAGGACATGGACACTGGGACAAGGACTCATAGACACTGGATATAGTGGTGCAGACCATAGGACTTGGACACTGGGACAAGGACACACAGACACTGAGATACAGAAGTGCAGACCATAGGACATGGACACTGGGGCAAGGAAACACAGACACTGGATAAAGCAGTGCAGACCATAGAACATGGACACTGGGACAAGGACACACAGACACTGAGATGCAGCAGCAAAAACCGTAGGACATGGACACTTGGACAAGGACACACAGACACTGCAACAGAGCAGCGCAGACCGTAGGACATGGACACTGGGACAGGAACACACAGACACTGGATACAGCAGTGCAGACCATAGGACATGGACACTGAGACAAGGACACAGACACTGAGATGCAGCAGCGCAGACCATAGGACATGGACCATGGGACAAGGACACACAGACACTGGGACAGAGCAGCGCAGCTCGTAGGACATGGACACTGGGACAAGGACACACAGACACTGGGACAGAGCACTACAGACCGTAGGAAATGGACACTGGGACAGGAACACACAGAAACTGGATAGAGCAGTGCAGACCCTGGGACATGGACACTGGGACAAGGAAACACAGACACTGAGATGCAGCAGCACAGAACGTGGGACATGGACACTGGGACAAGGACACACAGACACTGGGACGAAGAAGAGCAGACCGTAGGACATGCACAATGGGACAGGAACACACAGACACTGGATACAGCAGTGCAGTCCATAGAACATGGACACTGTGACAGGAACACACTGGCACTGAGATGCAGCAGTGCAGACCATAGGACATGGACACTGGGACAAGGACACACAGACACTGAGATGCAGCAGCGCAGACCATAGGATATTGACATTGGGACAGAAACACACAGACACTGGATACAGCAGTGCAGACCATAGGACATGGACACTGGGACAAGGACACACAGACACTAGATACAGCAGCGCAGGCTGTAGGACATGGACACTGAGACAGGAACACACACACACTGGATACAGCAGTGCAAACCATAGGACATGGACACTGGGACAAGCACACACAGACACTGGATACAGCAGTGCAAACCATAGGACATGGACACTGGGACAAGGACACACAGACACTGGATACAGCAGTGTAGACCATAGGACATGGACACTGGGACAAGGACTCATAGACACTGGATATAGTGGTGCAGACCATAGGACTTGGACACTGGGACAAGGACACACAGACACTGCATACAGCAGTGCAGACCTTAGGACATGGACACTGGGACAAGGACACACAGACACTGAGATGCAGCAGCGCAGACCATAGCATATGGACACTGGGACAGGAACACACAGACACTGGATACAGCAGTGCAGACCATAGGGCATGGACACTGGAACAAGGACACAAAGACACTGGATACAGCAGTGCAGACCATAGGACATGGACACTGGGACAAGGACACACAGACACTGAATACAGCAGCGCCGACCGTAGGACATGGACACTGGGACAAGGGCACACAGACACTGGATACAGCAGTACAGACCATAGGACATGGACACTGGGACAAGGACACACAGACACTGGATACAGCAGCGCAGACCATAGGGCATGGACACTGGGATAAGGACACACAGACACTGAGATGCAGCAGCGCAGACCATAGGACATGGACACTTGGACAAGGACACACAGACACTGGGACACTGCAGCGCAGACCGTAGGACATGGACTCTGGGACAGGAACACACAGAAACTGGAAACAGCAGTGCATACCATGGGACATGGACACTGGGACAAGGAAACACAGACACTGAGATGCAGCAGCCCAGAACGTAGGACATGGACACTGGGACAAGGACACACAGACACTGGAACGAAGCAGCACAGACCGTAGGACATGGACACTGGGACAAGGACACACAGACACTGGATACAGCAGTGCAGACTGTAGGACATGCACACTGGGACAAGGACACAGAGACACAGGATTCAGCAGCGCAGACTGTAGGACATGGACACTGGGGAAAGGGCACAGAGATTCTGGGACAGAGCAGCTCAGACTTTCGGACATGGACACTGGGACAAGGACACACAGACACTGGTACAGAGCAGCGCAGACTGTAGGACATGCACACTGGGACATGGACACACAGACACTGGATACAGCAGCGCAGACTGTAGGACATGGACACTGGGACAATGACACACAGACACTGGATACAGCAGTGCAGACTGTACGACATGGACACTGTGGCTAGGACACAAAGACACTGGATACAGCAGTGCAGACCATATGACTTGGACACTGGGAAATGGACACACAGACACTGGAAACAGCAGTGCAGACCATATGACATGGACACTGGGACAAGGACACATAGACGCTGGATACAGCAGTGCAGACCATAGGACATGGACACTGGGACAAGCTCACACAGACACTGGATACAGCAGTGCAAACCGTAGGACATGGACACCGGGACAGGAACACACAGACACTGGGACAGAGCAGCGCAGACCGTAGGACATGGACACTGGGACAAGAACACACGGACACTGGATACAGCAGTGCAAACCGTAGGACATGGACACTGGGACAAGGACACACAGACAATGGATACAGCAGTGCAGACGGTAGGACATGGACACTGGGACAAGGACACACAGACAATGGATACAGCAGTGCAGACCATAGGACATAGACACTGGGACAAGGACACACAGACACTGGATACAGCAGTGCAGACCATAAGACATGGACACTGGGACAAGGACAGACACTGGAAAAAGCAGTGCAGACCATAGGACAGGGACACTAGGACAAGGACACACAGACACTGGATACAGCAGTGCAGACCATAGGACATGTACACTGGGGCAAGGACACACAGACTCTGGATACAGCAGGGCAGATCATAGGACATGGACACTGGGACAAGGACACACAGGCACTGAGATGCAGCAACTCAGACTATAGGATATGGACACTGGGACAGGAACACACAGACACAAGATACAGCAGTGCAGACCATAGGACATGGACACTGGAACAAGGACACAGAGACACTGGATACAGCAGCACAGACTGTAGGACAAGGACACTTGAACAAGGACACACAGACACTGGATACAGCAGTGCAGACCATAGGACATGGACACTGGAACAAGGACACACAGACACTGGATACAGCAGTGCAGACCATAGGACATTGACACTGGGGCAAGGAAACACAGGCACTGAGATGCAGCAGTGCAGACCATAGGACATGGACACTGTGGCAAGGACACACAGACACTGGGACAGAGCAGCGCAGACCATGGGACATGGACACTAAGGAAAGGACACACAGACACTGAGATGCAGCAGCGCAGACCTTAGGACATGGACACTGGGACAAGGACACACAGACATTGGATACAGCAGTGCAGACCATAGGACATGGACACTGGGACAAGGACACACAGACACTAGATACAGCAGTGCAGACCATAAGACATGGACACTGGGACAAGGACACACAGACACTAGATACAGCAGTGCAGACCATAGGACATGGACACTGGGACAAGGACTCATAGACACTGGATATAGTAGTGCAGACCATAGAACTTGGACACTGGGACAAGGACACACAGACACTGAGATGCAGCAGCAGAGACCGTAGGACATGGACACTTGGACAAGGACACACAGACACTGGGACAGAGCAGCACAGACTGTAGGACATGGACACTGGGACAGGAACAAACAGACACTGGATACAGCAGTGCAGACCGTAGGATATGGACACTGAGACAAGGACACACAGACACTGGATACAGCAGTGCAGACCATAGGACATGGACACTTGGACAAGGACACACAGACACTGAATACAGCAGCGCCGACCGTAGGACATGGACACTGGGACAAGGGCACACAGACACTGGATACAGCAGTGCAGATCATAGGACATGGACACTGGGACAAGGACACATAGACACTGGATACAGCAGTGCAGACTGTAGGACATGGACACTGGGACAGGAACACACAGACACTGGGACAGAGCAGCGCAAACCGTAGGACATGGACACTGGGACAAGGACACGTAGACACTGGATACAGCAGTGCAGAACGTATGACATGAACACTGGGACAAGGACACACAGACAATGGATACAGCAGTGCAGACAATAGGACATGGATACTGAGACAAGGACACACAGACACTTGATACAGCAGTGCAGACCATAGGACATGGACACTGGGACAAGGACACACAGACACTGGACACAGCAGTGCAGACCATAGGACATGGACACTGGGACAAGGACACACAGACACTGGACACAGCAGTACAGACCATAGGACATGGACACTGGGGCAAGGACACACAGACACTGAGATGCAGCATCGCAGACCATAGGACATGGACACTGGGACAAGAACACACAGACACTGGGACAGAGCAGCACAGACTGTAGGACATGGACACTAGGACAGGAAGACACTGACAAAGGATGCAGCAGTGCAGACCATAGGACATGGACACTGGGACAAGGACACACAGACACTGAGAAGACACTGAGATGCAGCAGCGCAGGCTGTAAGACATGGACACTGGGACAAGGACACACAGACACTGGATACAGCAGTGCAGACCATAGGACATGGACTCTGGGGCAAGGACACACAGACACTGGATACTCCAGTGCAGACCATAGGACATGGACCCTGGGACAAGGACACATAGACACTGGATATAGCAATGCAGACCAAAGGTCTTGGACACTGGGACAATGACACACAGACACTGAGATGCAGCAATGCAGACCATAGGACATGGACACTGGGGCAAGGATAAACAGACACTGGATACAGCACTGCAGACCATAGGACATGGACACTGGGACAAGGACACACAGACACTGGATACAGCAGTGCAGACCGTAGGACATGGACACTGGGACAAAGACACACAGACACTTGATACAGCAGTGGAGACCATAGGACATGGACAATGGGCCAAGGACAAACAGACACTGGTACAGAGCAGCGCAGACTGTAGGACATGGACACTGGGACAAGGACACACAGACACTGGATACAGCACCGCAGACCGTAGGGCATAGACACTGGGACGCGAACACACAGACACTGGATACAGCAGTGCAGACCGTAGGACATGGACACTGGGACAAAGACACACAGACACTTGATACAGCAGTGGAGACCATAGGACATGGACAATGGGCCAAGGACAAACAGACACTGGTACAGAGCAGCGCAGACTGTAGGACATGGACACTGGGACAAGGACACACAGACACTGGATACAGCACCGCAGACCATAGGACATGGACACTGGGACAAGGACACACAGACACTGGTACAGAGCAGCTCAAACTGTAGGACATGGACACTGGGACAAGGACACACAGACACTGGTACAGAGCAGCTCAAACTGTAGGACATGGTGTAGGAAGGTGGATATCTGACTATGGTTACCCCCAAATTTTTGCCTAGTGTCTAGCTGGTTTTTCGACTTAGTTGGCCTGAGATCCTGCCATTCAGGCTCTCAGGCTATCTGCTCTCTCTGTAAAATGGACTCCATGTACCCTAGGTACATACCCAATTGGTTGGATCACCCTGTCAGCCCCTGTACCAGTGTACACTAGGTACCCAGGGCATTGGTATATCCAAGGCCTGCCAGGGGCTGAAGCATGTATTATGCCACCCCAGGCTTGGCCTAACAATCTGACACAACTGGCTGATCACTCAGCTGGGGTAAGTTGGTGTAATCACCTCTTACTTAGGTGTAGTATACCTATACCTAAACTTAAATGGGACACCTGGTAACCTATAAGTCACTCCTATGGCAGGCCTTAACAATCCTGAAGGCAGAGTGCTTGGTTCCATGTGAGATGGTGCTCTGGCATGAGCTGAGCCTGTCTGCAGTGGTCGGAACAACTTCCTTCTACTGTTTCCAGATATCGTCATACCATATACTCTTAAGTGCATTATGAACCTCGCGGTTAAATGCTATCTTTGGTTTGGCTTTATCAAAACATGTCGAGTAAGGTGTCATACGAATTGGAATACTAACCCCTCGCCAATTCTGGCGACGGGGTTAGCATTCCACCCTTCTAGAGGGACACGACATGTACAGTGCCTGAAACCCGGGTAAAATCAGACATAGCCTCAGCTCCACAAAATGGATGCTGCCACCACAGACACAAGTCTGCCCTCCTGCTGCTGGGAGTCCTTCCAGCTTGGGAGGTGTGGACAAAGGGTTTCCTGCCAGGGGAGGTGCGTGCACCACCCCAGACAGGATTTTGTGTATTGGTCAGGTAGGGCTTGAAAGAAACCAGACATGCCTGTGGCTCACAAGGAGCCTCGGTGCATATGCCAGTTCAAACCGGTCCTGGGGCACACCAGTCCCGGGCCTGGGGCGAGCTGGACAAAGGATTGGGGGTGTAACCACCCCCCTTCCTGGTCCCACCCATAGGGAGGGACCTAGCAGGTAGTCCGGCCCCTAGAATCCGAATAAAGGTAGGAGCTGTGTCCTAAGACTTCAGACATCCTGGAATCAACTTGAAACTAAGAAGAAGACGGGAACTTCGACATTCTGCTGCACAGAAGACTGAAGAAAATCTCCCCTGTGGTCAGGGAGTGACCACCTTGCTAACGCAAGCACCATCCAGCGAATCACCGTCTGCTTTGCCGCCGCCTCCCGCCGGAGCCCGAGCCCAGAGACTGACAAGACCTGGACCTCCAGACCTCTCACCGCCCGATCCACAGTCCCTGCAAAGAAGAGACCCGTGGAGGCACCGAGACCCGTGGAGCCAGCCATCTTGGAACGACTACGACAAGCTGACAAGTGCAACAACCGAGGCTCCCTCCAAGTTGTGCTTTGGGTCCTGAGAAGCCCAACCCTCGAGCAGCATCTGCACCAAAGGTGAGCCCTCCAGCATCTCCACGATCTGCGTGGGGCCCTTCTGCATTTTGCCACTCGACGCGCCTAACCGGTTGCTGGCCCGCTGGCTAGTGGCCATCTTGGCGACGAAATCTACGACAAACACCGCTGGTCTGGTTGCTCCAGACTGGCCCTTGCTCCCCTCCAAAGGAGCAATCCCTCTGACCTTGCTGGTCAGAACCAACAGCTGATTTCCGAATCCTCCTGCAATTGCTTTTGCCAAGGCTTGTTTGCTTCGATCAAGTCGCCGACACCGCCGACAGCGAGAGCCTGCGTGGGACAGCTCGTGAGCCGACTCCTGGACGTCGTCGACCTTCAGGGACCACGTGGCTGCGGAGACAAGCTACCCCTCATCACCTGTTTGCACCCGACATCGCCTGGTACCCACCTGGTGCCACGCTGGTCACTGGCTAGTGACTGTGAACACTGTCCCCTCTGCTTACAGGTCTTCAACATCTCCGATCCACTCTTGGATCCACTGCATCTCTTCCCGACCGACCGCCTGCAGCATCTTTGTCCCAGGCTCAACGGAACAGATAGAAGAAACCCGACGCACTTTGAGGCCTATGCACCCGCTTCCTGTGGGTGAGGTAAAGCTGGTACTCCGGTGCCCATGTGTAGTAATACATCTCTAGTGCCTGTGTTCCAAATCTTAAGTTCCTAGGTCATCCGGAAGATTCCTTTTGCAGTAACTTTGTACTTTTTACGCACCCATTGAAACCTATGGGAGCCCGCGTGTGACTATTTGCTCTGCACACGCCACCCGTGGACCTCCTGGTCACTAACTGACGTTAGCTCCTTGTAGGCCCAGCGATTCTAGAGGCCCTAGGCCTTTTCCCTTTTCTGTTCGTGGTACTTATACCACTATTTTAGTATATGGTTCGAGTGGCCACCAGGGCCTATCCATATAAAGTGCAACTTCTGTGTATTCTGTGATAATCTTGTTTGACGATTTGTGCTCCTGTGCTCATAAAGAGACTAGGGGTTACTTTGAGAAATAAATACATATATATTTTGAATATATATCTGTGTGGTGTCCTTTCATTGGTATAAAAGGGGGTTATATTTGGTAAAACAGCTGGCTTAACACGCATCACGAGTTTAGCCTCAAAGACTGCTTAGCCTACGCTACCACTAGGGCAGCTAGTCCAAAAAGGTTGACTTACAACCACACCATAAGGGTTGCTTGGCATGGTACAAGGTGGTCACTAGAACTAGTGAACAGCATATACCAGGCCAACTTCTCACATTGGTGAGCAGCGGTTGGATTTGAGCTTGCTGTGTTTTACCATTGTAATCTCTTGGTTACCAATTGAAAGATCACATAGGTACCTGTAGGTACATATAAAACAAGATTAGATATACATAAGTTCTACTGAACTTAGTTGTTGTAGAGCAAAGGGAGTAGCACACCCTGACTACAACTACTAGATAGGTTTAGTAGGTAAACACAAGTGTAGGTAGATTGCAACACATCCACCCACACTTAAGAGCAATGGCCGGGGCAGAGGGGTCCACTGTACCCATCTCTGTTGAGAGTGACCCCCAGAGGGCAACATCCAGCTTTGCTACCCTTAATCAGAATGAGCTCAGGCATTTGGCAACTCTTAGAGGCCTTAAACAGCCCAAGAACCCTACCTCTGCTGAGCTCAGAGAACTCTTACAAAATGATGAGAATCAGAGAGAACTCAGGAAAGCTTCCCAGTTAGCCCCCTTAGGGTCAGGAACAGGAGGCCCCCCTTCTGAAGATGCCACAGAGGTACCCCCTTTCAATAGTCACCCCTTAGATGGGATGCCTACCACAGAGGAAGAAAGTGATGGGGATACAGATGTGAGTGGGGATGAAGGGAGAACTAGCCCAGTGCCAAGTGTTATACTTGGCCCAGCTAAACTAAGGCTATTGGGGACTGACAGTGGGTTCACCCCATTGGATCTCCCCAGTGGACTTAACACAGGGCTTGGAAGGCAAAGGAATCGCTCAGGTGACTCCAATGCTTCCCATGGCTCTAGAGGCTCTCAAGGTCACTCCAGAAGGAGACTGACCACCCCTCAGAGGAGGGAACATGAGGCCAGAATGCAGGAAGCCCAGCTGAGGATCAGGAAGCAGGAGCTAGAAGTAGCCCTGATGGAAGAAAAACTGAGCAAGGCTAGGCAGCATAGAGAGAGTGGGTCTATACCCACTGGTGGCAGCAATGTCCCTAGGGACAAAGATAGGGTCTTTGACAATAGGAACCTGTCCAAGATTGTGCCCCCCTACAAAAGTGGGGATGACATCCACAAATGGATGACTGCTCTTGAGAGAGCCTGCAAAGTGCAGCAGGTTCCTGAAGACCAGTGGGCAGCAATCTTATGGCTCTCCTTTGAGGGGAGAGGCAGAGATAGACTCCTCACTGTTAGAGAAGAGGATGTCAGAAATTACAGAGTCCTGAAGAGTGTCCTAGTTGATGGGTTAGGCTTAACCACTGAACAGTACAGGTTAATGTTCAGAGACACCCAGAAGACACAGACTCAGGACTGGTCTGAATATGTGGAATGTGCCACTAAGGCTTTGGAGGGTTGGTTGCTGGGAAGTAAGGTGTCGGATTATACAGGATTGTACAATTTGATGATGAGAGAGCAGATTTTAAGTAATTGTCAAAACCAGCTTCTCCATCAACACCTGGTAGACTCAGATTTGACCTCTCCCCAAGAATTGGGAAAGAGGGCAGATAAATGGGTCAGGACCAGGATCAGGCCTAAAAACCAGGGTGGTGACCAAAAGAAAGATACCACCAAGCCTCAAGAGAAGGGTGGGGATAAAGAAAAAGAGAAACCTTCCTCAGGGCCCCAAAACTCCACACAGGGTGGTGGGTCCCAAGCTCCCTCCTCTACCACAGCTAAAAAGCCCTACTGCCATGAGTGTAAAACTCCTGGGCATTGGAAAACTGACAGCGGTTGCCCAAGGGCTAAAAACAAAACTGTTCCTCCAATTACTCCTGTCACACCACCTATTACTGTCAGCAGTAATCCCCCAGGTGGTGGGAGTGCCCCCAGAAATCTGGGTGGGTTTACTTGGGGAACACAGGGGGACCCTGGCTTAGCCAATTCCCCTACAGCAACCACTCTTGTCTGTGATGGTGGCATGGGGTTTGCCAACTTCACTGCCTGTCCCAACACTTTGGGTAGGTACAGACAGGAGCCCTACATCAATGGTACAAAAGCTGAGGCCTACAGAGACACTGGGGCTAGCATCACAATGGTGGCCCATTGGCTAGTTCCCTCTGAGCAGCTTTTGCCCGGTTTCTCCTACCAGGTGACTAACATTGATGGCAAACAGAACAGTCATCCCATGGCAGAGGTATGTCTCAGCTGGGGAGGGGTCACTGGCCCTAAAAGGGTAGCAGTGTCCCCAACCTTGCCTGTAGACTGCTTACTGGGGAATGACTTAGAACTCTCAGCTTGGGCTGGAGTTGAACAAGACACCCATTCTAAAATGGTAGGCCTTTCACAAAAGGGTAGGGGGGTTGTGCCATTCACAACCCCTGTCCAAATAGATTTCCTCCCTGAAAAGGTTGGAAGGGCAGTGGTAGCCACAGCCCAGGCACAGACAGACTTCCCTGTAGGGACTGGCAGAGCTGTGACAGTCACAGCTCAAACACAAACTGAGTGCCCCCCTGAAAAGGTTGGCAAGGCTGTAATGGTCTCAGCCTATACTCAGACTGACATAGGTGTAGTGAAGCCTGAAACAATGGATCACTCCACACAAACTGAGAGTAGTGGGGAGGAAGAAAAGTCTCCCTCTCCCCAGACATTAGGAAAAGGTCAGCCTCCTCAGGGATCTGACCTCACCCCTTGTGAAGGAACTGCCCCAGAGGTAGCCAGGCCTGGCCTGGCAGAGCCTCTGATGTCAGTGGCCCCTTCCAAGGTGGGATCCAGTCTGGTGCAGGTAGCCTGCCTCTCTCTACCCTGCCTCAGTCAGCCCAGGGCTGCAGAGGTCAGGGAGGCCAGTGGACCCCCAGAGGGCCCCTGTCCACAAGAACCCCCCCATCAAAAGAATGAGGATTGCCTGGCTAGTAGCCCTAGTCAGGTGATGGGTAAAAACATTCCTGAGGGATCTCCTTTACAGGTAGTTAGGGACCTCCCCCAGGGGGATTCTGTTGGGCACAGGCAAACATGGGACCTTAGGGCCCCAAACCTGACCTGTCCCTCCAGTAAGCCCACAAAAGGGACCCAGCCTCCAGCTTTAGGTAGCCAGAGGCTGACCCTGAGAGCACAGTGCAACTCAGTTAAAGAAAGAAAGGCATCCATGGTGGAGGATGATTGGAGGAGGCTGAGGCCTCACTTTGAGGACACTCACTTCAGTACTCCATCTCAACACCAGCCTTTTACTTTGCCAAGACACACCACAGGTAGAGATTCCCTATGGTGGAGACCCTCTGATACCCTTAGTGTGAGGGATTGCTTAGTGGACCATGAGACAGGGGGTAACCATGCCAGTGCTGGTTCCTCCTTATATGGCCACTTGGGCAATATAGGCTTACCTGGTCAAGGTCAGCCTTATCTCCCTTCGTTTGGGGGGGGGTTGTGTAGGAAGGTGGATATCTGACTATGGTTACCCCCAAATTTTTGCCTAGTGTCTAGCTGGTTTTTCGACTTAGTTGGCCTGAGATCCTGCCATTCAGGCTCTCAGGCTATCTGCTCTCTCTGTAAAATGGACTCCATGTACCCTAGGTACATACCCAATTGGTTGGATCACCCTGTCAGCCCCTGTACCAGTGTACACTAGGTACCCAGGGCATTGGTATATCCAAGGCCTGCCAGGGGCTGAAGCATGTATTATGCCACCCCAGGCTTGGCCTAACAATCTGACACAACTGGCTGATCACTCAGCTGGGGTAAGTTGGTGTAATCACCTCTTACTTAGGTGTAGTATACCTATACCTAAACTTAAATGGGACACCTGGTAACCTATAAGTCACTCCTATGGCAGGCCTTAACAATCCTGAAGGCAGAGTGCTTGGTTCCATGTGAGATGGTGCTCTGGCATGAGCTGAGCCTGTCTGCAGTGGTCGGAACAACTTCCTTCTACTGTTTCCAGATATCGTCATACCATATACTCTTAAGTGCATTATGAACCTCGCGGTTAAATGCTATCTTTGGTTTGGCTTTATCAAAACATGTCGAGTAAGGTGTCATACGAATTGGAATACTAACCCCTCGCCAATTCTGGCGACGGGGTTAGCATTCCACCCTTCTAGAGGGACACGACATGTACAGTGCCTGAAACCCGGGTAAAATCAGACATAGCCTCAGCTCCACAAAATGGATGCTGCCACCACAGACACAAGTCTGCCCTCCTGCTGCTGGGAGTCCTTCCAGCTTGGGAGGTGTGGACAAAGGGTTTCCTGCCAGGGGAGGTGCGTGCACCACCCCAGACAGGATTTTGTGTATTGGTCAGGTAGGGCTTGAAAGAAACCAGACATGCCTGTGGCTCACAAGGAGCCTCGGTGCATATGCCAGTTCAAACCGGTCCTGGGGCACACCAGTCCCGGGCCTGGGGCGAGCTGGACAAAGGATTGGGGGTGTAACCACCCCCCTTCCTGGTCCCACCCATAGGGAGGGACCTAGCAGGTAGTCCGGCCCCTAGAATCCGAATAAAGGTAGGAGCTGTGTCCTAAGACTTCAGACATCCTGGAATCAACTTGAAACTAAGAAGAAGACGGGAACTTCGACATTCTGCTGCACAGAAGACTGAAGAAAATCTCCCCTGTGGTCAGGGAGTGACCACCTTGCTAACGCAAGCACCATCCAGCGAATCACCGTCTGCTTTGCCGCCGCCTCCCGCCGGAGCCCGAGCCCAGAGACTGACAAGACCTGGACCTCCAGACCTCTCACCGCCCGATCCACAGTCCCTGCAAAGAAGAGACCCGTGGAGGCACCGAGACCCGTGGAGCCAGCCATCTTGGAACGACTACGACAAGCTGACAAGTGCAACAACCGAGGCTCCCTCCAAGTTGTGCTTTGGGTCCTGAGAAGCCCAACCCTCGAGCAGCATCTGCACCAAAGGTGAGCCCTCCAGCATCTCCACGATCTGCGTGGGGCCCTTCTGCATTTTGCCACTCGACGCGCCTAACCGGTTGCTGGCCCGCTGGCTAGTGGCCATCTTGGCGACGAAATCTACGACAAACACCGCTGGTCTGGTTGCTCCAGACTGGCCCTTGCTCCCCTCCAAAGGAGCAATCCCTCTGACCTTGCTGGTCAGAACCAACAGCTGATTTCCGAATCCTCCTGCAATTGCTTTTGCCAAGGCTTGTTTGCTTCGATCAAGTCGCCGACACCGCCGACAGCGAGAGCCTGCGTGGGACAGCTCGTGAGCCGACTCCTGGACGTCGTCGACCTTCAGGGACCACGTGGCTGCGGAGACAAGCTACCCCTCATCACCTGTTTGCACCCGACATCGCCTGGTACCCACCTGGTGCCACGCTGGTCACTGGCTAGTGACTGTGAACACTGTCCCCTCTGCTTACAGGTCTTCAACATCTCCGATCCACTCTTGGATCCACTGCATCTCTTCCCGACCGACCGCCTGCAGCATCTTTGTCCCAGGCTCAACGGAACAGATAGAAGAAACCCGACGCACTTTGAGGCCTATGCACCCGCTTCCTGTGGGTGAGGTAAAGCTGGTACTCCGGTGCCCATGTGTAGTAATACATCTCTAGTGCCTGTGTTCCAAATCTTAAGTTCCTAGGTCATCCGGAAGATTCCTTTTGCAGTAACTTTGTACTTTTTACGCACCCATTGAAACCTATGGGAGCCCGCGTGTGACTATTTGCTCTGCACACGCCACCCGTGGACCTCCTGGTCACTAACTGACGTTAGCTCCTTGTAGGCCCAGCGATTCTAGAGGCCCTAGGCCTTTTCCCTTTTCTGTTCGTGGTACTTATACCACTATTTTAGTATATGGTTCGAGTGGCCACCAGGGCCTATCCATATAAAGTGCAACTTCTGTGTATTCTGTGATAATCTTGTTTGACGATTTGTGCTCCTGTGCTCATAAAGAGACTAGGGGTTACTTTGAGAAATAAATACATATATATTTTGAATATATATCTGTGTGGTGTCCTTTCATTGGTATAAAAGGGGGTTATATTTGGTAAAACAGCTGGCTTAACACGCATCACGAGTTTAGCCTCAAAGACTGCTTAGCCTACGCTACCACTAGGGCAGCTAGTCCAAAAAGGTTGACTTACAACCACACCATAAGGGTTGCTTGGCATGGTACAAGGTGGTCACTAGAACTAGTGAACAGCATATACCAGGCCAACTTCTCACACATGGACACTGGGACAAGAACACACAGACACTGGATACAGCAGTGCAGACAGTAGGACATGGACAGTGAGACAAGGACACACAGACAATGGATACAGCAGTGCAGACCATTTGACATGGACACTGGGACAAGGACACACAGACACTGGATACAGCAGTGTAGACCATAAGACATTGACACTGGGACAAGGACACACAGACACTGGATAAAACAGTGCAGACCATAGGACAGGGACACTAGGACAAGGACACACAGACACTGGAGACAGCAGTGCAGACCATAGGACATGGACACTGTGGCAAGGACACACAGACACTTATTTGCAGCAGCACAGACCGTCGGACATGGGCACTGGCACAAGGTCACACAGACACTGGATACAGCAGTGCAGTCCATAGGACATGGACACTGGCACAGGAACACACAGACACTGGATATAGCAGGGCAGACCATAGGACATGGACACTGGGACAAGGACACACAGAGACGGATATGCAGCAGTGCAGACCATAGGATATGGACACTAGGACAGGAATACACAGACACTGGATACAACAGTGCAGACCTTAGGACATGGACACTGGAACAAGGACACGCAGTCACTGGATACAGCAGTGCAGACTGTAGGACAAGGACACTTGGACAAGGACACACGGACACTGGATACAGCAGTGCAGACGATAGGACATGGACACTGGGACAAGGACACACAGACACTGGATACAGCAGTGTAAACTATAGGACATGGTCACTGGGGCAAGGACACTCAGGCACTGAGATGCAGCAGCGCAGACCATAGGACATGGACACTGGGGCAAGAACACACAGACAAAGGGACAGAGCAGCGCATAACATGGGACATGGACACTGGGACAAGGACACACAGACACTGGATACAGCAGTGCAGCCCTTAGGACATGGACACTGGGACAAGGACACACAGACACTGAGATGCAGCAGAGCAGACCATAGCATATGGACACTGGGACAGGAACACACAGACACTGGATACAGCAGTGCAGACCATAGGGCATGGACACTGGAACAAGGACACAAAGACACTGGATACAGCAGCACAGACTGTAGGACGAGGACACACAGACACTGAATACAGCAGTGCAGACCATAGGACATGGACACTGGAACAAGGACACAAAGACACTGGATACAGCAGTGCAGACCATAGGACATGGACACTGGAACAAGGACACAAAGACACTGGATACAGCAGTGCAGACCATAGGACATGGACACTGGGACAAGGACACACAGACACTGAATACAGCAGCGCCGACCGTAGGACATGGACACTGGGACAAGGGCACACAGACACTGGATACAGCAGTACAGACCATAGGACATGGACACTGGGACAAGGACACACAGACACTGGATACAGCAGCGCAGACCATAGGGCATGGACACTGGGATAAGGACACACAGACACTGAGATGCAGCAGCGCAGACCATAGGACATGGACACTTGGACAAGGACACACAGACACTGGGACACTGCAGCGCAGACCGTAGGACATGGACTCTGGGACAGGAACACACAGAAACTGGAAACAGCAGTGCATACCATGGGACATGGACACTGGGACAAGGAAACACAGACACTGAGATGCAGCAGCCCAGAACGTAGGACATGGACACTGGGACAAGGACACACAGACACTGGAACGAAGCAGCACAGACCGTAGGACATGGACACTGGGACAAGGACACACAGACACTGGATACAGCAGTGCAGACTGTAGGACATGCACACTGGGACAAGGACACAGAGACACAGGATTCAGCAGCGCAGACTGTAGGACATGGACACTGGGGAAAGGGCACAGAGATTCTGGGACAGAGCAGCTCAGACTTTCGGACATGGACACTGGGACAAGGACACACAGACACTGGTACAGAGCAGCGCAGACTGTAGGACATGCACACTGGGACATGGACACACAGACACTGGATACAGCAGCGCAGACTGTAGGACATGGACACTGGGACAATGACACACAGACACTGGATACAGCAGTGCAGACTGTACGACATGGACACTGTGGCTAGGACACAAAGACACTGGATACAGCAGTGCAGACCATATGACTTGGACACTGGGAAATGGACACACAGACACTGGAAACAGCAGTGCAGACCATATGACATGGACACTGGGACAAGGACACATAGACGCTGGATACAGCAGTGCAGACCATAGGACATGGACACTGGGACAAGCTCACACAGACACTGGATACAGCAGTGCAAACCGTAGGACATGGACACCGGGACAGGAACACACAGACACTGGGACAGAGCAGCGCAGACCGTAGGACATGGACACTGGGACAAGAACACACAGACACTGGATACAGCAGTGCAAACCGTAGGACATGGACACTGGGACAAGGACACACAGACAATGGATACAGCAGTGCAGACGGTAGGACATGGACACTGGGACAAGGACACACAGACAATGGATACAGCAGTGCAGACCATAGGACATAGACACTGGGACAAGGACACACAGACACTGGATACAGCAGTGCAGACCATAAGACATGGACACTGGGACAAGGACAGACACTGGAAAAAGCAGTGCAGACCATAGGACAGGGACACTAGGACAAGGACACACAGACACTGGATACAGCAGTGCAGACCATAGGACATGTACACTGGGGCAAGGACACACAGACTCTGGATACAGCAGGGCAGATCATAGGACATGGACACTGGGACAAGGACACACAGGCACTGAGATGCAGCAACTCAGACTATAGGATATGGACACTGGGACAGGAACACACAGACACAAGATACAGCAGTGCAGACCATAGGACATGGACACTGGAACAAGGACACAGAGACACTGGATACAGCAGCACAGACTGTAGGACAAGGACACTTGAACAAGGACACACAGACACTGGATACAGCAGTGCAGACCATAGGACATGGACACTGGAACAAGGACACACAGACACTGGATACAGCAGTGCAGACCATAGGACATTGACACTGGGGCAAGGAAACACAGGCACTGAGATGCAGCAGTGCAGACCATAGGACATGGACACTGTGGCAAGGACACACAGACACTGGGACAGAGCAGCGCAGACCATGGGACATGGACACTAAGGAAAGGACACACAGACACTGAGATGCAGCAGCGCAGACCTTAGGACATGGACACTGGGACAAGGACACACAGACATTGGATACAGCAGTGCAGACCATAGGACATGGACACTGGGACAAGGACACACAGACACTAGATACAGCAGTGCAGACCATAAGACATGGACACTGGGACAAGGACACACAGACACTAGATACAGCAGTGCAGACCATAGGACATGGACACTGGGACAAGGACTCATAGACACTGGATATAGTAGTGCAGACCATAGAACTTGGACACTGGGACAAGGACACACAGACACTGAGATGCAGCAGCAGAGACCGTAGGACATGGACACTTGGACAAGGACACACAGACACTGGGACAGAGCAGCACAGACTGTAGGACATGGACACTGGGACAGGAACAAACAGACACTGGATACAGCAGTGCAGACCGTAGGATATGGACACTGAGACAAGGACACACAGACACTGGATACAGCAGTGCAGACCATAGGACATGGACACTTGGACAAGGACACACAGACACTGAATACAGCAGCGCCGACCGTAGGACATGGACACTGGGACAAGGGCACACAGACACTGGATACAGCAGTGCAGATCATAGGACATGGACACTGGGACAAGGACACATAGACACTGGATACAGCAGTGCAGACTGTAGGACATGGACACTGGGACAGGAACACACAGACACTGGGACAGAGCAGCGCAAACCGTAGGACATGGACACTGGGACAAGGACACGTAGACACTGGATACAGCAGTGCAGAACGTATGACATGAACACTGGGACAAGGACACACAGACAATGGATACAGCAGTGCAGACAATAGGACATGGATACTGAGACAAGGACACACAGACACTTGATACAGCAGTGCAGACCATAGGACATGGACACTGGGACAAGGACACACAGACACTGGACACAGCAGTGCAGACCATAGGACATGGACACTGGGACAAGGACACACAGACACTGGACACAGCAGTACAGACCATAGGACATGGACACTGGGGCAAGGACACACAGACACTGAGATGCAGCATCGCAGACCATAGGACATGGACACTGGGACAAGAACACACAGACACTGGGACAGAGCAGCACAGACTGTAGGACATGGACACTAGGACAGGAAGACACTGACAAAGGATGCAGCAGTGCAGACCATAGGACATGGACACTGGGACAAGGACACACAGACACTGAGAAGACACTGAGATGCAGCAGCGCAGGCTGTAAGACATGGACACTGGGACAAGGACACACAGACACTGGATACAGCAGTGCAGACCATAGGACATGGACTCTGGGGCAAGGACACACAGACACTGGATACTCCAGTGCAGACCATAGGACATGGACCCTGGGACAAGGACACATAGACACTGGATATAGCAATGCAGACCAAAGGTCTTGGACACTGGGACAATGACACACAGACACTGAGATGCAGCAATGCAGACCATAGGACATGGACACTGGGGCAAGGATAAACAGACACTGGATACAGCACTGCAGACCATAGGACATGGACACTGGGACAAGGACACACAGACACTGGATACAGCAGTGCAGACCGTAGGACATGGACACTGGGACAAAGACACACAGACACTTGATACAGCAGTGGAGACCATAGGACATGGACAATGGGCCAAGGACAAACAGACACTGGTACAGAGCAGCGCAGACTGTAGGACATGGACACTGGGACAAGGACACACAGACACTGGATACAGCACCGCAGACCGTAGGGCATAGACACTGGGACGCGAACACACAGACACTGGATACAGCAGTGCAGACCGTAGGACATGGACACTGGGACAAAGACACACAGACACTTGATACAGCAGTGGAGACCATAGGACATGGACAATGGGCCAAGGACAAACAGACACTGGTACAGAGCAGCGCAGACTGTAGGACATGGACACTGGGACAAGGACACACAGACACTGGATACAGCACCGCAGACCATAGGACATGGACACTGGGACAAGGACACACAGACACTGGTACAGAGCAGCTCAAACTGTAGGACATGGACACTGGGACAAGGACACACAGACACTGGTACAGAGCAGCTCAAACTGTAGGACATGGACACTGGGACAAGAACACACAGACACTGGATACAGCAGTGCAGACAGTAGGACATGGACAGTGAGACAAGGACACACAGACAATGGATACAGCAGTGCAGACCATTTGACATGGACACTGGGACAAGGACACACAGACACTGGATACAGCAGTGTAGACCATAAGACATTGACACTGGGACAAGGACACACAGACACTGGATAAAACAGTGCAGACCATAGGACAGGGACACTAGGACAAGGACACACAGACACTGGAGACAGCAGTGCAGACCATAGGACATGGACACTGTGGCAAGGACACACAGACACTTATTTGCAGCAGCACAGACCGTCGGACATGGGCACTGGCACAAGGTCACACAGACACTGGATACAGCAGTGCAGTCCATAGGACATGGACACTGGCACAGGAACACACAGACACTGGATATAGCAGGGCAGACCATAGGACATGGACACTGGGACAAGGACACACAGAGACGGATATGCAGCAGTGCAGACCATAGGATATGGACACTAGGACAGGAATACACAGACACTGGATACAACAGTGCAGACCTTAGGACATGGACACTGGAACAAGGACACGCAGTCACTGGATACAGCAGTGCAGACTGTAGGACAAGGACACTTGGACAAGGACACACGGACACTGGATACAGCAGTGCAGACGATAGGACATGGACACTGGGACAAGGACACACAGACACTGGATACAGCAGTGTAAACTATAGGACATGGTCACTGGGGCAAGGACACTCAGGCACTGAGATGCAGCAGCGCAGACCATAGGACATGGACACTGGGGCAAGAACACACAGACAAAGGGACAGAGCAGCGCATAACATGGGACATGGACACTGGGACAAGGACACACAGACACTGGATACAGCAGTGCAGCCCTTAGGACATGGACACTGGGACAAGGACACACAGACACTGAGATGCAGCAGAGCAGACCATAGCATATGGACACTGGGACAGGAACACACAGACACTGGATACAGCAGTGCAGACCATAGGGCATGGACACTGGAACAAGGACACAAAGACACTGGATACAGCAGCACAGACTGTAGGACGAGGACACACAGACACTGAATACAGCAGTGCAGACCATAGGACATGGACACAAGGACACACAGACACTGGATACAGCAGTGCACACCATAGGACATGTACACTGGGGCAAGGACACTCAGACACAGGGACAGAGCAGCGCAAACCATGGGACATGGACACTGGGACAAGGACACACAGGCACTGGATACAGCAGTGTAAACCATAGGACATGGACACTGGGACAAGGACACACAGACACTGGATACAGCAGTGCAGACCATAGGACATGGACACTGGGACAAGGACTCATAGACACTGGATATAGTGGTGCAGACCATAGGACTTGGACACTGGGACAAGGACACACAGACACTGAGATACAGAAGTGCAGACCATAGGACATGGACACTGGGGCAAGGAACCACAGACACTGGATAAAGCAGTGCAGACCATAGAACATGGACACTGGGACAAGGACACACAGACACTGCAACAGAGCAGCGCAGACCGTAGGACATGGACACTGGGACAGGAACACACAGACACTGGATACAGCAGTGCAGACCGTAGGACATGGACACTGAGACAAGGACACACAGACACTGAGATGCAGCAGCGCAGACCATAGGACATGGACCATGGGACAAGGACACACAGACACTGGGACAGAGCAGCGCAGCTCGTAGGACATGGACACTGGGACAAGGACACACAGACACTGGATACAGCAGCACAGACTGTAGGACAAGGACACTTGGACAAGGACACACAGACACTGGATACAGCAGTGCACACCATGGGACATGTACACTGGGGCAAGGACACTCAGACACAGGGACAGAGCAGCGCAAACCATGGGACATGGACACTGGGACAAGGACACACAGGCACTGGATACAGCAGTGCAAACCATAGGACATGGACACTGGGACAAGGACACACAGACACTGGATACAGCAGTGCAGACCATAGGGCATGGACACTGGAACAAGGACACAAAGACACTGGATACAGCAGCACAGACTGTAGGACAAGGACACTTGGACAAGGACACACAGACACTGGATACAGCAGTGCAGACCATAGGACATGGGCACAAGGACACACAGACACTGGATACAGCAGTGCACACCATGGGACATGTACACTGGGGCAAGGACACTCAGACACAGGGACAGAGCAGCGCAAACCATGGGACATGGACACTGGGACAAGGACACACAGGCACTGGATACAGCAGTGCAAACCATAGGACATGGACACTGGGACAAGGACACACAGACACTGGATACAGCAGTGCAGACCATAGGACATGGACACTCGGACAAGGACTCATAGACACTGGATATAGTGGTGCAGACCATAGGACATGGACACTTGGACAAGGACACACAGACACTGCAACAGAGCAGCGCAGACCGTAGGACATGGACACTGGGACAGGAACACACAGACACTGAGATGCAGCAGCGCAGACCATAGGACATGGACACTGGGGCAAGGAAACACAGACACTGGATAAAGCAGTGCAGACCATAGGACTTGGACACTGGGACAAGGACACACAGACACTGAGATACAGAAGTGCAGACCATAGGACATGGACACTGGGGCAAGGAAACACAGACACTGGATAAAGCAGTGCAGACCATAGAACATGGACACTGGGACAAGGACACACAGACACTGAGATGCAGCAGCAAAAACCGTAGGACATGGACACTTGGACAAGGAGACACAGACACTGCAACAGAGCAGCGCAGACCGTAGGACATGGACACTGGGACAGGAACACACAGACACTGGATACAGCAGTGCAGACCGTAGGACATGGACACTGAGACAAGGACACACAGACACTGAGATGCAGCAGCGCAGACCATAGGACATGGACCATGGGACAAGGACACACAGACACTGGGACAGAGCACTACAGACCGTAGGACATGGACACTGGAACAGGAACACACAGAAACTGGATAGAGCAGTGCAGACCCTGGGACATGGACACTGGGACAAGGAAACACAGACACTGAGATGCAGCAGCACAGAACGTAGGACATGGACACTGGGACAAGGACACACAGACACTGGGACGAAGAAGAGCAGACCGTAGGACATGCACAATGGGACAGGAACACACAGACACTGGATACAGCAGTGCAGTCCATAGAACATGGACACTGTGACAGGAACACACTAGCACTGAGATGCAGCAGTGCAGACCATAGGACATGGACACTGGGACAAGGACACACAGACACTGAGATGCAGCAGCGCAGACCATAGGATATTGACACTGGGACAGGAACACACAGACACTGGATACAGCAGTGCAGACCATAGGACATGGACACTGGGACAAGGACACACAGACACTAGATACAGTAGCGCAGGCTGTAGGACATGGACACTGAGACAGGAACACACACACACTGGATACAGCAGTGCAAACCATAGGACATGGACACTGGGACAAGCACACACAGACACTGGATACAGCAGTGCAAACCATAGGACATGGACACTGGGACAAGGACACACAGACACTGGATACAGCAGTGTAGACCATAGGACATGGACACTGGGACAAGGACTCATAGACACTGGATATAGTGGTGGAGACCATAGGACTTGGACACTGGGACAAGGACACACAGACACTGGATACAGCAGTGCAGACCTTAGGACATGGACACTGGGACAAGGACACACAGACACTGAGATGCAGCAGCGCAGACCATAGCATATGGACACTGGGACAGGAACACACAGACACTGGATACAGCAGTGCAGACCATAGGGCATGGACACTGGAACAAGGACACAAAGACACTGGATACAGCAGCACAGACTGTAGGACAAGGACACTTGGACAAGGACACACAGACACTGGATACAGCAGTGCAGACCATAGGACATGGACACAAGGACACACAGACACTGGATACAGCAGTGCACACCATGGGACATGTACACTGGGGCAAGGACACTCAGACACAGGGACAGAGCAGCGCAAACCATGGGACATGGACACTGGGACAAGGACACACAGGCACTGGATACAGCAGTGCAAACCATAGGACATGGACACTGGGACAAGGACACACAGACACTGGATACAGCAGTGCAGACCATAGGACATGGACACTGGGACAAGGACTCATAGACACTGGATATAGTGGTGCAGACCATAGGACATGGACACTTGGACAAGGACACACAGACACTGCAACAGAGCAGCGCAGACCGTAGGACATGGACACTGGGACAGGAACACACAGACACTGGATACAGCAGTGCAGACCGTAGGACATGGACACTGAGACAAGGACACACAGACACTGAGATGCAGCAGCGCAGACCATAGGACATGGACCATGGGACAAGGACACACAGACACTGGGACAGAGCAGCGCAGCTCGTAGGACATGGACACTGGGACAAGGACACACAGACACTGGGACAGAGCACTACAGACCGTAGGACATGGACACTGGGACAGGAACACACAGAAACTGAATAGAGCAGTGCAGACCATGGGACATGGACACTGGGACAAGGAAACACAGACACTGCGATGCAGCAGCACAGAACGTAGGACATGGACACTGGGACAAGGACACACAGACACTGGGACGAAGAAGAGCAGACCGTAGGACATGGACAATGGGACAGGAACACACAGACACTGGATACAGCAGTGCAGTCCATAGAACATGGACACTGTGACAGGAACACACTGGCACTGAGATGCAGCAGTGCAGACCATAGCACATGGACACTGGGACAAGGACACACAGACACTGAGATGCAGCAGCGCAGACCATAGGATATGGACACTGGGACAGGAACACACAGACACTGGATACAGCAGTGCAGACCATAGGATATGGACACTGGGACAAGGACACACAGACACTAGATACAGCAGCGCAGGCTGTAGGACATGGACACTGAGACAGGAACACACACACACTGGATACAGCAGTGCAGACCATAGAACTTGGACACTGGGACAAGGACACACAGACACTGAGATGCAGCAGCAGAGACCGTAGGACATGGACACTTGGACAAGGACACACAGACACTGGGACAGAGCAGCACAGACTGTAGGACATGGACACTGGGACAGGAACACACAGACACTGGATACAGCAGTGCAGACCGTAGGATATGGACACTGAGACAAGGACACACAGACACTGGATACAGCAGTGCAGACCATAGGACATGGACACTTGGACAAGGACACACAGACACTGAATACAGCAGCGCCGACCGTAGGACATGGACACTGGGACAAGGGCACACAGACACTGGATACAGCAGTGCAGATCATAGGACATGGTGTTAGAGTCGGGGATCTCTGGTTGGCGCAAGGTTGCCCTTGTGTCAAGC
>NW_028187573.1:0-118367 GCF_964204655.1 Triturus cristatus
ATGTCTGTCCACTGCTGGGAGTCCTCTGCACCCACCCCTCATATGTCTGGATACTGCTGGTAGTGATATGAACCCACCCCTCATATGTCTGGGCACTGCTGGGAGTCCTCTGCACCCACCCCTCATATTTCTGTCCACTGCTGGGAGTCCTCTGCACCCACCCCTCATATGTCTGTCCACTGCTGGTAGTGATATGCACCCACCCCTCATATGTCTGGACACTGCTGGGAGTCCTCTGCACCCACCCCTCATATGTCTGGGCACTGCTGGGAGTCCTCTGCACCCACCCCTCATATGTCTTTCCACTGCTGGGAGTCCTCTGCACCCACCCCTCATATGTCTGTGCACTGCTGTGAGTCTTCTGCACCCACCCCCCATATCTCTGTCCACTGCTGGTAGTGATATGCACCCACCCCTCATATGTCTGCGCACTGCTGGGAGTCCTCTGCACCCACGCCTCATATGTCTGGGCACTGCTGGGAGTCCTCTGCTCCCACCCCTCATATGTCTTTCCACTGCTGGGAGTCCTCTGCACCCACCCCTCATATGTCTGGACACTCCTGGGAGTCCTCTGCACCCACCTCTCATATCTCTGTACACTGCTGGGAGGCCTCTGCTCCCACCCCTCATATGTCTGGACACTGCTGGTATTGATATGCACCCACCCCTCATATGTCTGGGCACTGCTGGGAGTCCTCTGCACCCACCCCTCATATCTCTGTCCACTGCTGGGAGTCCTCTGCACCCACCCCTCGTAACTCTGTCCACTGCTGGGAGTCCTCTGCACCCACCCCTCATATGTCTGGGCACTGCTGGGAGTCCTCTGCACCCACCCTTCATATGTCTTTCCACTGCTGGGAGGCCTCTGCACCCACCCCTCGTATGTCTGGCCCCTTCTGGTAGTGATATGCACCCACCCCTCATATGGCTGGGCACTGCTGGGAGTCCTCTGCACCCACCCCTCATATCTCTGTCCAATGCTGGGAGTCCTCTGCACCCACCCCTCATATCTCTGTCCACTGCTGGCAGTCCTCTGCACCCACCCCTCATATGTCTGGGCACTGCTGGGAGTCCTCTGCACCCACCCCTCATATCTCTGTCCACTGCTGGGAGGCCTCTGCACCCACCCCTCATATGTCTCTCCACTTCTGGGAGTCCTCTGCACCCACCCCTCATATGTCTGTCCACTGCTGGGAGTCCTCTGCACCTAGCCCTCATATGTTTGGGCACTGCTGGTAGTGATATGCACCCACCCCTCATATGTCTGTCCACTGCTGGGAGTCCTCTGCACCCACCCCTCATATGTCTGGGCACTGCTGGTAGTGATATGCACCCACCCCTCATATGTCTGTCCACTGCTGGGAGTCCTCTGCACCCACCCCTCATATGTCTGGATACTGCTGGTAGTGATATGAACCCACCCCTCATATGTCTGGGCACTGCTGGGAGTCCTCTGCACCCACCCCTCATATTTCTGTCCACTGCTGGGAGTCCTCTGCACCCACCCCTCATATGTCTGTCCACTGCTGGTAGTGATATGCACCCACCCCTCATATGTCTGGACACTGCTGGGAGTCCTCTGCACCCACCCCTCATATGTCTGGGCACTGCTGGGAGTCCTCTGCACCCACCCCTCATATGTCTTTCCACTGCTGGGAGTCCTCTGCACCCACCCCTCATATGTCTGTGCACTGCTGTGAGTCTTCTGCACCCACCCCCCATATCTCTGTCCACTGCTGGTAGTGATATGCACCCACCCCTCATATGTCTGCGCACTGCTGGGAGTCCTCTGCACCCACGCCTCATATGTCTGGGCACTGCTGGGAGTCCTCTGCTCCCACCCCTCATATGTCTTTCCACTGCTGGGAGTCCTCTGCACCCACCCCTCATATGTCTGGACACTCCTGGGAGTCCTCTGCACCCACCTCTCATATCTCTGTACACTGCTGGGAGGCCTCTGCTCCCACCCCTCATATGTCTGGACACTGCTGGTATTGATATGCACCCACCCCTCATATGTCTGGGCACTGCTGGGAGTCCTCTGCACCCACCCCTCATATCTCTGTCCACTGCTGGGAGGCCTCTGCACCCACCCCTCATATGTCTCTCCACTTCTGGGAGTCCTCTGCACCCACCCCTCATATGTCTGTCCACTGCTGGGAGTCCTCTGCACCTAGCCCTCATGTTTGGGCACTGCTGGTAGTGATATGCACCCACCCCTCATATGTCTGTCCACTGCTGGGAGTCCTCTGCACCCACCCCTCATATGTCTGGGCACTGCTGGTAGTGATATGCACCCACCCCTCATATGTCTGTCCACTGCTGGGAGTCCTCTGCACCCACCCCTCATATGTCTGGATACTGCTGGTAGTGATATGAACCCACCCCTCATATGTCTGGGCACTGCTGGTAGTGATATGCACCCACCCCTCATATGTCTGTCCACTGCTGGGAGTCCTCTGCACCCACCCCTCATATGTCTGTCCACTGCTGGTAGTGATATGCACCCACCCCTCATATGTCTGGACACTGCTGGGAGTCCCCTGCACCCACCCCTCATATGTCTGGGCACTGCTGGGAGTCCTCTACACCCACCCCTCATTTGTCTTTTCACTGCTGGGAGTCCTCTGCACCCACCCCCTATATGTCTGGACACTGCTGGGAGTCCTCTGCACCCACCCCTCATATGTCTGTGCACTGCTGTGAGTCTTCTGCACCCACCCCTCATATCTCTGTCCACTGCTGGTAGTGATATGCACCCACCCCTCATATGTCTGGGCACTGCTGGGAGTCCTCTGCACCCACCCCTCATATGTCTGGGCACTGCTAGGAGTCCTCTGCACCCACCCCTCATATGTCTTTCCACTGCTGGGAGTCCTCTGCACCCACCCCTCATATGTCTGGACACTGCTGGGAGTCCTCTGCACCCACCTCTCATATCTCTGTCCACTGCTGGGAGCCCTCTGCACCCACCCCTCATATGTCTCGACACTGCTGGTAGTGATATGCACCCACCCCTCATATATCTGGGCACTGCTGGGAGTCCTCTGCACCCACCCCTCATATCTCTGTCCACTGCTGGGAGTCCTCTGCACCCACCCCTCATATCTCTGTCCACTGCTGGGAGTCCTCTGCACCCACCCCTCATATGTCTGGGCACTGCTGGGAGTCCTCTGCACCCACCCCTCATATGTCTGTGCACTACTGTGAGTCTTCTGCACCCACCCCCCATATCTCTGTCCACTGCTGGTAGTGATATGCACCCACCCCTCATATGTCTGGGCACTGCTGGGAGTCCTCTGCACCCACGCCTCATATGTCTGGGCACTGCTGGGAGTCCTCTGCACCCACCCCTCATATGTCTTTCCACTGCTGGGATTCCTCTGCACCCACCCCTCATATGTCTGGACACTGCTGGGAGTCCTCTGCACCCACCTCTCATATCTCTGTCCACTGCTGGGAGGCCTCTGCTCCCACCCCTCATATGTCTGGACAATGCTGGTATTGATATGCACCCACCCCTCATATGTCTGGGCACTGCTGGGAGTCCTCTGCACCCACCCCTCATATCTCTGTCCACTGCTGGGAGTCCTCTGCACCCACCCCTCGTAACTCTGTCCACTGCTGGGAGTCCTCTGCACCCACCCCTCATATGTCTGGGCACTGCTGGGAGTCCTCTGCACCCACCCTTCATATGTCTTTCCACTGCTGGGAGGCCTCTGCACCCACCCCTCATACGTCTGGACACTGCTGGTAGTGATATGCACCCACCTCTCATATCTCTGTACACTGCTGGGAGGCCTCTGCTCCCACCCCTCATATGTCTGGACACTGCTGGTAGTGATATGCACCCACCCCTCATATGTCTGGGCACTGCTGGGAGTCCTCTGCACCCACCCCTCTTATCTCTGTCCACTGCTGGGAGTCCTCTGCACCCACCCCTCGTAACTCTGTCCACTGCTGGGAGTCCTCTGCACCCACCCCTCATATGTCTGGGCACTGCTGGGAGTCCTCTGCTGCACCCACCCCTCATATGTCTGGGCACTGCTGGTAGTGATATGCACCCACCCCTCATATGTCTGGGCACTGCTGGTAGTGATATGCACCCACCCCTCATATGGCTGGGCACTGCTGGGAGTCCTCTGCACCCACCCCTCATATCTCTGTCCACTGCTGGGAGTCCTCTGCACCCACCCCTCATATCTCTGTCCACTGCTGGGAGTCCTCTGCACCCACCCCTCATATGTCTGGGCACTGCTGGGAGTCCTCTGCACCCAGCCCTCATATCTCTGTCCACTGCTGGGCGGCCTCTGCACCCACCCCTCATATCTCTGTCCACTGCTGGGAGGCCTCTGCACCCACCCCTCATATGTCTGTCCACTGCTGGGAGTCCTCTGCACCAACCCCTCATATGTCTGGGCACTGCTGGTAGTGATATGCACCCACCCCTCATATGTCTGTCCACTGCTGGGAGTCCTCTGCACCCACCCCTCATATGTCTGGGCACTGCTGGTAGTGATATGAACCCACCCCTCATATGTCTGGGCACTGCTGGGAGTCCTCTGCACCCCCCCCTCATATGTCTGTCCACTGCTGGTAGTGATATTCACCCACCCGTCATATGTCTGGACACTGCTGGGAGTCCTCTGCACCCACCCCTCATATGTCTGGGCACTGCTGGTAGTGATATGCACCCACCCCTCATATGTCTGGGCACTGCTGGTAGTGATATGCACCCACCCCTCATATGTCTGTCCACTGCTGGGAGTCCTCTGCACCCACCCCTCATATGTCTGTCCACTGCTGGTAGTGATATGCACCCACCCCTCATATGTCTGGACACTGCTGGGAGTCCCCTGCACCCACCCCTCATATGTCTGGGCACTGCTGGGAGTCCTCTACACCCACCCCTCATTTGTCTTTTCACTGCTGGGAGTCCTCTGCACCCACCCCCTATATGTCTGGACACTGCTGGGAGTCCTCTGCACCCACCCCTCATATGTCTGTGCACTGCTGTGAGTCTTCTGCACCCACCCCTCATATCTCTGTCCACTGCTGGTAGTGATATGCACCCACCCCTCATATGTCTGGGCACTGCTGGGAGTCCTCTGCACCCACCCCTCATATGTCTGGGCACTGCTAGGAGTCCTCTGCACCCACCCCTCATATGTCTTTCCACTGCTGGGAGTCCTCTGCACCCACCCCTCATATGTCTGGACACTGCTGGGAGTCCTCTGCACCCACCTCTCATATCTCTGTCCACTGCTGGGAGCCCTCTGCACCCACCCCTCATATGTCTCGACACTGCTGGTAGTGATATGCACCCACCCCTCATATATCTGGGCACTGCTGGGAGTCCTCTGCACCCACCCCTCATATCTCTGTCCACTGCTGGGAGTCCTCTGCACCCACCCCTCATATCTCTGTCCACTGCTGGGAGTCCTCTGCACCCACCCCTCATATGTCTGGGCACTGCTGGGAGTCCTCTGCACCCACCCCTCATATGTCTGTGCACTACTGTGAGTCTTCTGCACCCACCCCCCATATCTCTGTCCACTGCTGGTAGTGATATGCACCCACCCCTCATATGTCTGGGCACTGCTGGGAGTCCTCTGCACCCACGCCTCATATGTCTGGGCACTGCTGGGAGTCCTCTGCACCCACCCCTCATATGTCTTTCCACTGCTGGGATTCCTCTGCACCCACCCCTCATATGTCTGGACACTGCTGGGAGTCCTCTGCACCCACCTCTCATATCTCTGTCCACTGCTGGGAGCCCTCTGCACCCACCCCTCATATGTCTGGACACTGCTGGTAGTGATATGCACCCACCCCTCATATGTCTGGGCACTGCTGGGAGTCCTCTGCACCCACCCCTCATATCTCTGTCCACTGCTGGGAGTCCTCTGCACCCACCCCTCGTAACTCTGTCCACTGCTGGGAGTCCTCTGCACCCACCCCTCATATGTCTTGGCACTGCTGGGAGTCCTCTGCACCCACCCTTCATATGTCTTTCCACTGCTGAGAGGCCTCTGCACCCACCCCTCATACGTCTGGACACTGCTGGTAGTGATATGCACCCACCCCTCATATTTCTGGGCACTGCTGGGAGTCCTCTGCAACCGCCCCTCTTATCTCTGTCCACTGCTGGGAGTCCTCTGCACCCACCCCTCGTAACTCTGTCCACTGCTGGGAGTCCTCTGCACCCACCCCTCATATGTCTGGGCACTGCTGGGAGTCCTCTGCTGCACCCACCCCTCATATGTCTGGGCACTGCTGGTAGTGATATGCACCCACCCCTCATATGTCTGGGCACTGCTGGGAGTCCTCTGCACCCACCCCTCATATGTCTGTCCACTGCTGGGAGTCCTCTGCACCCATCTCGCATATGTCTGCACACTGCTGGTAGTGATATGCACCCACCCCTCATATGTCTGTCCACTGCTGGGAGTCCTCTGCACCCACCCCTTGTATGTCTGGCCCCTTCTGGTAGTGATATGCACCCACCCCTCATATGGCTGGGCACTGCTGGGAGTCCTCCGCACCCACCCCTCATATCTCTGTCCACTGCTGGGAGTCCTCTGCACCCACCCCTCATATCTCTGTCCACTGCTGGGAGTCCTCTGCACCCACCCCTCATATGTCTGGGCACTGCTGGGAGTCCTCTGCACCCACCCCTCATATCTCTGTCCACTGCTGGGAGGCCTCTGCACCCACCCCTCATATGTCTATCCACTGCTGGGAGTCCTCTGCACCCACCCCTCATATCTCTGTCCACTGCTGGGAGGCCTCTGCACCCACCCCTCATATGTCTGTCCACTTCTGGGAGTCCTCTGCACCCACACCTCATATGTCTGTCCACTGCTGGGAGTCCTCTGCACCTAGCCCTCATATGTCTGGGCACTGCTGGTAGTGATATGCACCCACCCCTCATATGTCTGTCCACTGCTAGGAGTCCTCTGCACCCACCCCTCATATGTCTGGGCACTGCTGGTAGTGATATGCACCCACCCCTCATATGTCTGTCCACTGCTGGGTGTCCTCTGCACCCACCCCTCATATGTCTGGACACTGCTGGTAGTGATATGCACCCATCCCTCATATGTCTGGGCACTGCTGGGAGTCCTCTGCACCCACCCCTCATATCTCTGTCCACTACTGGAAGTCCTCTACACCCACCCCTCATATGTCTGGGCACTGTTGGGAGTCCTCTGCACCCACCCCTCATATGTCTTTCCACTGCTGGGAGTCCTCTGCACCCACCCCTCATATGTCTGGACACTGCTGGGAGTCATCTGCACCCACCCCTCATATGTCTGGGCACTGGTGGTAGTGATATGCACCCACCCCTCATATGTCTGTCCACTGCTGGGAGTCCTCTGCACCCACCCCTCGTATGTCTGGCCCCTTCTGGTAGTGATATGCACCCACCCCTCATATGGCTGGGCACTGCTGGGAGTCCTCTGCACCCACCCCTCATATCTCTGTCCAATGCTGGGAGTCCTCTGCACCCACCCCTCATATCTCTGTCCACTGCTGGCAGTCCTCTGCACCCACCCCTCATATGTCTGGGCACTGCTGGGAGTCCTCTGCACCCACCCCTCATATCTCTGTCCACTGCTGGGAGGCCTCTGCACCCACCCCTCATATGTCTCTCCACTTCTGGGAGTCCTCTGCACCCACCCCTCATATGTCTGTCCACTGCTGGGAGTCCTCTGCACCTAGCCCTCATATGTTTGGGCACTGCTGGTAGTGATATGCACCCACCCCTCATATGTCTGTCCACTGCTGGGAGTCCTCTGCACCCACCCCTCATATGTCTGGATACTGCTGGTAGTGATATGAACCCACCCCTCATATGTCTGGGCACTGCTGGGAGTCCTCTGCACCCACCCCTCATATTTCTGTCCACTGCTGGGAGTCCTCTGCACCCACCCCTCATATGTCTGTCCACTGCTGGTAGTGATATGCACCCACCCCTCATATGTCTGGACACTGCTGGGAGTCCTCTGCACCCACCCCTCATATGTCTGGGCACTGCTGGGAGTCCTCTGCACCCACCCCTCATATGTCTTTCCACTGCTGGGAGTCCTCTGCACCCACCCCTCATATGTCTGTGCACTGCTGTGAGTCTTCTGCACCCACCCCCCATATCTCTGTCCACTGCTGGTAGTGATATGCACCCACCCCTCATATGTCTGCGCACTGCTGGGAGTCCTCTGCACCCACGCCTCATATGTCTGGGCACTGCTGGGAGTCCTCTGCTCCCACCCCTCATATGTCTTTCCACTGCTGGGAGTCCTCTGCACCCACCCCTCATATGTCTGGACACTCCTGGGAGTCCTCTGCACCCACCTCTCATATCTCTGTACACTGCTGGGAGGCCTCTGCTCCCACCCCTCATATGTCTGGACACTGCTGGTATTGATATGCACCCACCCCTCATATGTCTGGGCACTGCTGGGAGTCCTCTGCACCCACCCCTCATATCTCTGTCCACTGCTGGGAGGCCTCTGCACCCACCCCTCATATGTCTCTCCACTTCTGGGAGTCCTCTGCACCCACCCCTCATATGTCTGTCCACTGCTGGGAGTCCTCTGCACCTAGCCCTCATATGTTTGGGCACTGCTGGTAGTGATATGCACCCACCCCTCATATGTCTGTCCACTGCTGGGAGTCCTCTGCACCCACCCCTCATATGTCTGGGCACTGCTGGTAGTGATATGCACCCACCCCTCATATGTCTGTCCACTGCTGGGAGTCCTCTGCACCCACCCCTCATATGTCTGGATACTGCTGGTAGTGATATGAACCCACCCCTCATATGTCTGGGCACTGCTGGGAGTCCTCTGCACCCACCCCTCATATTTCTGTCCACTGCTGGGAGTCCTCTGCACCCACCCCTCATATGTCTGTCCACTGCTGGTAGTGATATGCACCCACCCCTCATATGTCTGGACACTGCTGGGAGTCCTCTGCACCCACCCCTCATATGTCTGGGCACTGCTGGGAGTCCTCTGCACCCACCCCTCATATGTCTTTCCACTGCTGGGAGTCCTCTGCACCCACCCCTCATATGTCTGTGCACTGCTGTGAGTCTTCTGCACCCACCCCCCATATCTCTGTCCACTGCTGGTAGTGATATGCACCCACCCCTCATATGTCTGCGCACTGCTGGGAGTCCTCTGCACCCACGCCTCATATGTCTGGGCACTGCTGGGAGTCCTCTGCTCCCACCCCTCATATGTCTTTCCACTGCTGGGAGTCCTCTGCACCCACCCCTCATATGTCTGGACACTCCTGGGAGTCCTCTGCACCCACCTCTCATATCTCTGTACACTGCTGGGAGGCCTCTGCTCCCACCCCTCATATGTCTGGACACTGCTGGTATTGATATGCACCCACCCCTCATATGTCTGGGCACTGCTGGGAGTCCTCTGCACCCACCCCTCATATCTCTGTCCACTGCTGGGAGTCCTCTGCACCCACCCCTCGTAACTCTGTCCACTGCTGGGAGTCCTCTGCACCCACCCCTCATATGTCTGGGCACTGCTGGGAGTCCTCTGCACCCACCCTTCATATGTCTTTCCACTGCTGGGAGGCCTCTGCACCCACCCCTCGTATGTCTGGCCCCTTCTGGTAGTGATATGCACCCACCCCTCATATGGCTGGGCACTGCTGGGAGTCCTCTGCACCCACCCCTCATATCTCTGTCCAATGCTGGGAGTCCTCTGCACCCACCCCTCATATCTCTGTCCACTGCTGGCAGTCCTCTGCACCCACCCCTCATATGTCTGGGCACTGCTGGGAGTCCTCTACACCCACCCCTCATATCTCTGTCCACTGCTGGGAGGCCTCTGCACCCACCCCTCATATGTCTCTCCACTTCTGGGAGTCCTCTGCACCCACCCCTCATATGTCTGTCCACTGCTGGGAGTCCTCTGCACCTAGCCCTCATATGTTTGGGCACTGCTGGTAGTGATATGCACCCACCCCTCATATGTCTGTCCACTGCTGGGAGTCCTCTGCACCCACCCCTCATATGTCTGGGCACTGCTGGTAGTGATATGCACCCACCCCTCATATGTCTGTCCACTGCTGGGAGTCCTCTGCACCCACCCCTCATATGTCTGGATACTGCTGGTAGTGATATGAACCCACCCCTCATATGTCTGGGCACTGCTGGGAGTCCTCTGCACCCACCCCTCATATTTCTGTCCACTGCTGGGAGTCCTCTGCACCCACCCCTCATATGTCTGTCCACTGCTGGTAGTGATATGCACCCACCCCTCATATGTCTGGACACTGCTGGGAGTCCTCTGCACCCACCCCTCATATGTCTGGGCACTGCTGGGAGTCCTCTGCACCCACCCCTCATATGTCTTTCCACTGCTGGGAGTCCTCTGCACCCACCCCTCATATGTCTGTGCACTGCTGTGAGTCTTCTGCACCCACCCCCCATATCTCTGTCCACTGCTGGTAGTGATATGCACCCACCCCTCATATGTCTGCGCACTGCTGGGAGTCCTCTGCACCCACGCCTCATATGTCTGGGCACTGCTGGGAGTCCTCTGCTCCCACCCCTCATATGTCTTTCCACTGCTGGGAGTCCTCTGCACCCACCCCTCATATGTCTGGACACTCCTGGGAGTCCTCTGCACCCACCTCTCATATCTCTGTACACTGCTGGGAGGCCTCTGCTCCCACCCCTCATATGTCTGGACACTGCTGGTATTGATATGCACCCACCCCTCATATGTCTGGGCACTGCTGGGAGTCCTCTGCACCCACCCCTCATATCTCTGTCCACTGCTGGGAGTCCTCTGCACCCACCCCTCGTAACTCTGTCCACTGCTGGGAGTCCTCTGCACCCACCCCTCATATGTCTGGGCACTGCTGGGAGTCCTCTGCACCCACCCTTCATATGTCTTTCCACTGCTGGGAGGCCTCTGCACCCACCCCTCGTATGTCTGGCCCCTTCTGGTAGTGATATGCACCCACCCCTCATATGGCTGGGCACTGCTGGGAGTCCTCTGCACCCACCCCTCATATCTCTGTCCAATGCTGGGAGTCCTCTGCACCCACCCCTCATATCTCTGTCCACTGCTGGCAGTCCTCTGCACCCACCCCTCATATGTCTGGGCACTGCTGGGAGTCCTCTGCACCCACCCCTCATATCTCTGTCCACTGCTGGGAGGCCTCTGCACCCACCCCTCATATGTCTCTCCACTTCTGGGAGTCCTCTGCACCCACCCCTCATATGTCTGTCCACTGCTGGGAGTCCTCTGCACCTAGCCCTCATATGTTTGGGCACTGCTGGTAGTGATATGCACCCACCCCTCATATGTCTGTCCACTGCTGGGAGTCCTCTGCACCCACCCCTCATATGTCTGGGCACTGCTGGTAGTGATATGCACCCACCCCTCATATGTCTGTCCACTGCTGGGAGTCCTCTGCACCCACCCCTCATATGTCTGGATACTGCTGGTAGTGATATGAACCCACCCCTCATATGTCTGGGCACTGCTGGGAGTCCTCTGCACCCACCCCTCATATTTCTGTCCACTGCTGGGAGTCCTCTGCACCCACCCCTCATATGTCTGTCCACTGCTGGTAGTGATATGCACCCACCCCTCATATGTCTGGACACTGCTGGGAGTCCTCTGCACCCACCCCTCATATGTCTGGGCACTGCTGGGAGTCCTCTGCACCCACCCCTCATATGTCTTTCCACTGCTGGGAGTCCTCTGCACCCACCCCTCATATGTCTGTGCACTGCTGTGAGTCTTCTGCACCCACCCCCCATATCTCTGTCCACTGCTGGTAGTGATATGCACCCACCCCTCATATGTCTGCGCACTGCTGGGAGTCCTCTGCACCCACGCCTCATATGTCTGGGCACTGCTGGGAGTCCTCTGCTCCCACCCCTCATATGTCTTTCCACTGCTGGGAGTCCTCTGCACCCACCCCTCATATGTCTGGACACTCCTGGGAGTCCTCTGCACCCACCTCTCATATCTCTGTACACTGCTGGGAGGCCTCTGCTCCCACCCCTCATATGTCTGGACACTGCTGGTATTGATATGCACCCACCCCTCATATGTCTGGGCACTGCTGGGAGTCCTCTGCACCCACCCCTCATATCTCTGTCCACTGCTGGGAGGCCTCTGCACCCACCCCTCATATGTCTCTCCACTTCTGGGAGTCCTCTGCACCCACCCCTCATATGTCTGTCCACTGCTGGGAGTCCTCTGCACCTAGCCCTCATGTTTGGGCACTGCTGGTAGTGATATGCACCCACCCCTCATATGTCTGTCCACTGCTGGGAGTCCTCTGCACCCACCCCTCATATGTCTGGGCACTGCTGGTAGTGATATGCACCCACCCCTCATATGTCTGTCCACTGCTGGGAGTCCTCTGCACCCACCCCTCATATGTCTGGATACTGCTGGTAGTGATATGAACCCACCCCTCATATGTCTGGGCACTGCTGGTAGTGATATGCACCCACCCCTCATATGTCTGTCCACTGCTGGGAGTCCTCTGCACCCACCCCTCATATGTCTGTCCACTGCTGGTAGTGATATGCACCCACCCCTCATATGTCTGGACACTGCTGGGAGTCCCCTGCACCCACCCCTCATATGTCTGGGCACTGCTGGGAGTCCTCTACACCCACCCCTCATTTGTCTTTTCACTGCTGGGAGTCCTCTGCACCCACCCCCTATATGTCTGGACACTGCTGGGAGTCCTCTGCACCCACCCCTCATATGTCTGTGCACTGCTGTGAGTCTTCTGCACCCACCCCTCATATCTCTGTCCACTGCTGGTAGTGATATGCACCCACCCCTCATATGTCTGGGCACTGCTGGGAGTCCTCTGCACCCACCCCTCATATGTCTGGGCACTGCTAGGAGTCCTCTGCACCCACCCCTCATATGTCTTTCCACTGCTGGGAGTCCTCTGCACCCACCCCTCATATGTCTGGACACTGCTGGGAGTCCTCTGCACCCACCTCTCATATCTCTGTCCACTGCTGGGAGCCCTCTGCACCCACCCCTCATATGTCTCGACACTGCTGGTAGTGATATGCACCCACCCCTCATATATCTGGGCACTGCTGGGAGTCCTCTGCACCCACCCCTCATATCTCTGTCCACTGCTGGGAGTCCTCTGCACCCACCCCTCATATCTCTGTCCACTGCTGGGAGTCCTCTGCACCCACCCCTCATATGTCTGGGCACTGCTGGGAGTCCTCTGCACCCACCCCTCATATGTCTGTGCACTACTGTGAGTCTTCTGCACCCACCCCCCATATCTCTGTCCACTGCTGGTAGTGATATGCACCCACCCCTCATATGTCTGGGCACTGCTGGGAGTCCTCTGCACCCACGCCTCATATGTCTGGGCACTGCTGGGAGTCCTCTGCACCCACCCCTCATATGTCTTTCCACTGCTGGGATTCCTCTGCACCCACCCCTCATATGTCTGGACACTGCTGGGAGTCCTCTGCACCCACCTCTCATATCTCTGTCCACTGCTGGGAGCCCTCTGCACCCACCCCTCATATGTCTGGACACTGCTGGTAGTGATATGCACCCACCCCTCATATGTCTGGGCACTGCTGGGAGTCCTCTGCACCCACCCCTCATATCTCTGTCCACTGCTGGGAGTCCTCTGCACCCACCCCTCGTAACTCTGTCCACTGCTGGGAGTCCTCTGCACCCACCCCTCATATGTCTTGGCACTGCTGGGAGTCCTCTGCACCCACCCTTCATATGTCTTTCCACTGCTGAGAGGCCTCTGCACCCACCCCTCATACGTCTGGACACTGCTGGTAGTGATATGCACCCACCCCTCATATTTCTGGGCACTGCTGGGAGTCCTCTGCAACCGCCCCTCTTATCTCTGTCCACTGCTGGGAGTCCTCTGCACCCACCCCTCGTAACTCTGTCCACTGCTGGGAGTCCTCTGCACCCACCCCTCATATGTCTGGGCACTGCTGGGAGTCCTCTGCTGCACCCACCCCTCATATGTCTGGGCACTGCTGGTAGTGATATGCACCCACCCCTCATATGTCTGGGCACTGCTGGGAGTCCTCTGCACCCACCCCTCATATGTCTGTCCACTGCTGGGAGTCCTCTGCACCCATCTCGCATATGTCTGCACACTGCTGGTAGTGATATGCACCCACCCCTCATATGTCTGTCCACTGCTGGGAGTCCTCTGCACCCACCCCTTGTATGTCTGGCCCCTTCTGGTAGTGATATGCACCCACCCCTCATATGGCTGGGCACTGCTGGGAGTCCTCCGCACCCACCCCTCATATCTCTGTCCACTGCTGGGAGTCCTCTGCACCCACCCCTCATATCTCTGTCCACTGCTGGGAGTCCTCTGCACCCACCCCTCATATGTCTGGGCACTGCTGGGAGTCCTCTGCACCCACCCCTCATATCTCTGTCCACTGCTGGGAGGCCTCTGCACCCACCCCTCATATGTCTATCCACTGCTGGGAGTCCTCTGCACCCACCCCTCATATCTCTGTCCACTGCTGGGAGGCCTCTGCACCCACCCCTCATATGTCTGTCCACTTCTGGGAGTCCTCTGCACCCACACCTCATATGTCTGTCCACTGCTGGGAGTCCTCTGCACCTAGCCCTCATATGTCTGGGCACTGCTGGTAGTGATATGCACCCACCCCTCATATGTCTGTCCACTGCTAGGAGTCCTCTGCACCCACCCCTCATATGTCTGGGCACTGCTGGTAGTGATATGCACCCACCCCTCATATGTCTGTCCACTGCTGGGTGTCCTCTGCACCCACCCCTCATATGTCTGGACACTGCTGGTAGTGATATGCACCCATCCCTCATATGTCTGGGCACTGCTGGGAGTCCTCTGCACCCACCCCTCATATCTCTGTCCACTACTGGAAGTCCTCTACACCCACCCCTCATATGTCTGGGCACTGTTGGGAGTCCTCTGCACCCACCCCTCATATGTCTTTCCACTGCTGGGAGTCCTCTGCACCCACCCCTCATATGTCTGGACACTGCTGGGAGTCATCTGCACCCACCCCTCATATGTCTGGGCACTGGTGGTAGTGATATGCACCCACCCCTCATATGTCTGTCCACTGCTGGGAGTCCTCTGCACCCACCCCTCGTATGTCTGGCCCCTTCTGGTAGTGATATGCACCCACCCCTCATATGGCTGGGCACTGCTGGGAGTCCTCTGCACCCACCCCTCATATCTCTGTCCAATGCTGGGAGTCCTCTGCACCCACCCCTCATATCTCTGTCCACTGCTGGCAGTCCTCTGCACCCACCCCTCATATGTCTGGGCACTGCTGGGAGTCCTCTGCACCCACCCCTCATATCTCTGTCCACTGCTGGGAGGCCTCTGCACCCACCCCTCATATGTCTCTCCACTTCTGGGAGTCCTCTGCACCCACCCCTCATATGTCTGTCCACTGCTGGGAGTCCTCTGCACCTAGCCCTCATATGTTTGGGCACTGCTGGTAGTGATATGCACCCACCCCTCATATGTCTGTCCACTGCTGGGAGTCCTCTGCACCCACCCCTCATATGTCTGGGCACTGCTGGTAGTGATATGCACCCACCCCTCATATGTCTGTCCACTGCTGGGAGTCCTCTGCACCCACCCCTCATATGTCTGGATACTGCTGGTAGTGATATGAACCCACCCCTCATATGTCTGGGCACTGCTGGGAGTCCTCTGCACCCACCCCTCATATTTCTGTCCACTGCTGGGAGTCCTCTGCACCCACCCCTCATATGTCTGTCCACTGCTGGTAGTGATATGCACCCACCCCTCATATGTCTGGACACTGCTGGGAGTCCTCTGCACCCACCCCTCATATGTCTGGGCACTGCTGGGAGTCCTCTGCACCCACCCCTCATATGTCTTTCCACTGCTGGGAGTCCTCTGCACCCACCCCTCATATGTCTGTGCACTGCTGTGAGTCTTCTGCACCCACCCCCCATATCTCTGTCCACTGCTGGTAGTGATATGCACCCACCCCTCATATGTCTGCGCACTGCTGGGAGTCCTCTGCACCCACGCCTCATATGTCTGGGCACTGCTGGGAGTCCTCTGCTCCCACCCCTCATATGTCTTTCCACTGCTGGGAGTCCTCTGCACCCACCCCTCATATGTCTGGACACTCCTGGGAGTCCTCTGCACCCACCTCTCATATCTCTGTACACTGCTGGGAGGCCTCTGCTCCCACCCCTCATATGTCTGGACACTGCTGGTATTGATATGCACCCACCCCTCATATGTCTGGGCACTGCTGGGAGTCCTCTGCACCCACCCCTCATATCTCTGTCCACTGCTGGGAGGCCTCTGCACCCACCCCTCATATGTCTCTCCACTTCTGGGAGTCCTCTGCACCCACCCCTCATATGTCTGTCCACTGCTGGGAGTCCTCTGCACCTAGCCCTCATATGTTTGGGCACTGCTGGTAGTGATATGCACCCACCCCTCATATGTCTGTCCACTGCTGGGAGTCCTCTGCACCCACCCCTCATATGTCTGGGCACTGCTGGTAGTGATATGCACCCACCCCTCATATGTCTGTCCACTGCTGGGAGTCCTCTGCACCCACCCCTCATATGTCTGGATACTGCTGGTAGTGATATGAACCCACCCCTCATATGTCTGGGCACTGCTGGGAGTCCTCTGCACCCACCCCTCATATTTCTGTCCACTGCTGGGAGTCCTCTGCACCCACCCCTCATATGTCTGTCCACTGCTGGTAGTGATATGCACCCACCCCTCATATGTCTGGACACTGCTGGGAGTCCTCTGCACCCACCCCTCATATGTCTGGGCACTGCTGGGAGTCCTCTGCACCCACCCCTCATATGTCTTTCCACTGCTGGGAGTCCTCTGCACCCACCCCTCATATGTCTGTGCACTGCTGTGAGTCTTCTGCACCCACCCCCCATATCTCTGTCCACTGCTGGTAGTGATATGCACCCACCCCTCATATGTCTGCGCACTGCTGGGAGTCCTCTGCACCCACGCCTCATATGTCTGGGCACTGCTGGGAGTCCTCTGCTCCCACCCCTCATATGTCTTTCCACTGCTGGGAGTCCTCTGCACCCACCCCTCATATGTCTGGACACTCCTGGGAGTCCTCTGCACCCACCTCTCATATCTCTGTACACTGCTGGGAGGCCTCTGCTCCCACCCCTCATATGTCTGGACACTGCTGGTATTGATATGCACCCACCCCTCATATGTCTGGGCACTGCTGGGAGTCCTCTGCACCCACCCCTCATATCTCTGTCCACTGCTGGGAGTCCTCTGCACCCACCCCTCGTAACTCTGTCCACTGCTGGGAGTCCTCTGCACCCACCCCTCATATGTCTGGGCACTGCTGGGAGTCCTCTGCACCCACCCTTCATATGTCTTTCCACTGCTGGGAGGCCTCTGCACCCACCCCTCGTATGTCTGGCCCCTTCTGGTAGTGATATGCACCCACCCCTCATATGGCTGGGCACTGCTGGGAGTCCTCTGCACCCACCCCTCATATCTCTGTCCAATGCTGGGAGTCCTCTGCACCCACCCCTCATATCTCTGTCCACTGCTGGCAGTCCTCTGCACCCACCCCTCATATGTCTGGGCACTGCTGGGAGTCCTCTACACCCACCCCTCATATCTCTGTCCACTGCTGGGAGGCCTCTGCACCCACCCCTCATATGTCTCTCCACTTCTGGGAGTCCTCTGCACCCACCCCTCATATGTCTGTCCACTGCTGGGAGTCCTCTGCACCTAGCCCTCATATGTTTGGGCACTGCTGGTAGTGATATGCACCCACCCCTCATATGTCTGTCCACTGCTGGGAGTCCTCTGCACCCACCCCTCATATGTCTGGGCACTGCTGGTAGTGATATGCACCCACCCCTCATATGTCTGTCCACTGCTGGGAGTCCTCTGCACCCACCCCTCATATGTCTGGATACTGCTGGTAGTGATATGAACCCACCCCTCATATGTCTGGGCACTGCTGGGAGTCCTCTGCACCCACCCCTCATATTTCTGTCCACTGCTGGGAGTCCTCTGCACCCACCCCTCATATGTCTGTCCACTGCTGGTAGTGATATGCACCCACCCCTCATATGTCTGGACACTGCTGGGAGTCCTCTGCACCCACCCCTCATATGTCTGGGCACTGCTGGGAGTCCTCTGCACCCACCCCTCATATGTCTTTCCACTGCTGGGAGTCCTCTGCACCCACCCCTCATATGTCTGTGCACTGCTGTGAGTCTTCTGCACCCACCCCCCATATCTCTGTCCACTGCTGGTAGTGATATGCACCCACCCCTCATATGTCTGCGCACTGCTGGGAGTCCTCTGCACCCACGCCTCATATGTCTGGGCACTGCTGGGAGTCCTCTGCTCCCACCCCTCATATGTCTTTCCACTGCTGGGAGTCCTCTGCACCCACCCCTCATATGTCTGGACACTCCTGGGAGTCCTCTGCACCCACCTCTCATATCTCTGTACACTGCTGGGAGGCCTCTGCTCCCACCCCTCATATGTCTGGACACTGCTGGTATTGATATGCACCCACCCCTCATATGTCTGGGCACTGCTGGGAGTCCTCTGCACCCACCCCTCATATCTCTGTCCACTGCTGGGAGTCCTCTGCACCCACCCCTCGTAACTCTGTCCACTGCTGGGAGTCCTCTGCACCCACCCCTCATATGTCTGGGCACTGCTGGGAGTCCTCTGCACCCACCCTTCATATGTCTTTCCACTGCTGGGAGGCCTCTGCACCCACCCCTCGTATGTCTGGCCCCTTCTGGTAGTGATATGCACCCACCCCTCATATGGCTGGGCACTGCTGGGAGTCCTCTGCACCCACCCCTCATATCTCTGTCCAATGCTGGGAGTCCTCTGCACCCACCCCTCATATCTCTGTCCACTGCTGGCAGTCCTCTGCACCCACCCCTCATATGTCTGGGCACTGCTGGGAGTCCTCTGCACCCACCCCTCATATCTCTGTCCACTGCTGGGAGGCCTCTGCACCCACCCCTCATATGTCTCTCCACTTCTGGGAGTCCTCTGCACCCACCCCTCATATGTCTGTCCACTGCTGGGAGTCCTCTGCACCTAGCCCTCATATGTTTGGGCACTGCTGGTAGTGATATGCACCCACCCCTCATATGTCTGTCCACTGCTGGGAGTCCTCTGCACCCACCCCTCATATGTCTGGGCACTGCTGGTAGTGATATGCACCCACCCCTCATATGTCTGTCCACTGCTGGGAGTCCTCTGCACCCACCCCTCATATGTCTGGATACTGCTGGTAGTGATATGAACCCACCCCTCATATGTCTGGGCACTGCTGGGAGTCCTCTGCACCCACCCCTCATATTTCTGTCCACTGCTGGGAGTCCTCTGCACCCACCCCTCATATGTCTGTCCACTGCTGGTAGTGATATGCACCCACCCCTCATATGTCTGGACACTGCTGGGAGTCCTCTGCACCCACCCCTCATATGTCTGGGCACTGCTGGGAGTCCTCTGCACCCACCCCTCATATGTCTTTCCACTGCTGGGAGTCCTCTGCACCCACCCCTCATATGTCTGTGCACTGCTGTGAGTCTTCTGCACCCACCCCCCATATCTCTGTCCACTGCTGGTAGTGATATGCACCCACCCCTCATATGTCTGCGCACTGCTGGGAGTCCTCTGCACCCACGCCTCATATGTCTGGGCACTGCTGGGAGTCCTCTGCTCCCACCCCTCATATGTCTTTCCACTGCTGGGAGTCCTCTGCACCCACCCCTCATATGTCTGGACACTCCTGGGAGTCCTCTGCACCCACCTCTCATATCTCTGTACACTGCTGGGAGGCCTCTGCTCCCACCCCTCATATGTCTGGACACTGCTGGTATTGATATGCACCCACCCCTCATATGTCTGGGCACTGCTGGGAGTCCTCTGCACCCACCCCTCATATCTCTGTCCACTGCTGGGAGGCCTCTGCACCCACCCCTCATATGTCTCTCCACTTCTGGGAGTCCTCTGCACCCACCCCTCATATGTCTGTCCACTGCTGGGAGTCCTCTGCACCTAGCCCTCATGTTTGGGCACTGCTGGTAGTGATATGCACCCACCCCTCATATGTCTGTCCACTGCTGGGAGTCCTCTGCACCCACCCCTCATATGTCTGGGCACTGCTGGTAGTGATATGCACCCACCCCTCATATGTCTGTCCACTGCTGGGAGTCCTCTGCACCCACCCCTCATATGTCTGGATACTGCTGGTAGTGATATGAACCCACCCCTCATATGTCTGGGCACTGCTGGGAGTCCTCTGCACCCACCCCTCATATTTCTGTCCACTGCTGGGAGTCCTCTGCACCCACCCCTCATATGTCTGTCCACTGCTGGTAGTGATATGCACCCACCCCTCATATGTCTGGACACTGCTGGGAGTCCTCTGCACCCACCCCTCATATGTCTGGGCACTGCTGGGAGTCCTCTGCACCCACCCCTCATATGTCTTTCCACTGCTGGGAGTCCTCTGCACCCACCCCTCATATGTCTGTGCACTGCTGTGAGTCTTCTGCACCCACCCCCCATATCTCTGTCCACTGCTGGTAGTGATATGCACCCACCCCTCATATGTCTGCGCACTGTTGGGAGTCCTCTGCACCCACGCCTCATATGTCTGGGCACTGCTGGGAGTCCTCTGCTCCCACCCCTCATATGTCTTTCCACTGCTGGGAGTCCTCTGCACCCACCCCTCATATGTCTGGACACTCCTGGGAGTCCTCTGCACCCACCTCTCATATCTCTGTACACTGCTGGGAGGCCTCTGCTCCCACCCCTCATATGTCTGGACACTGCTGGTATTGATATGCACCCACCCCTCATATGTCTGGGCACTGCTGGGAGTCCTCTGCACCCACCCCTCATATCTCTGTCCACTGCTGGGAGTCCTCTGCACCCACCCCTCGTAACTCTGTCCACTGCTGGGAGTCCTCTGCACCCACCCCTCATATGTCTGGGCACTGCTGGGAGTCCTCTGCACCCACCCTTCATATGTCTTTCCACTGCTGGGAGGCCTCTGCACCCACCCCTCATACGTCTGGACACTGCTGGTAGTGATATGCACCCACCTCTCATATCTCTGTACACTGCTGGGAGGCCTCTGCTCCCACCCCTCATATGTCTGGACACTGCTGGTAGTGATATGCACCCACCCCTCATATGTCTGGGCACTGCTGGGAGTCCTCTGCACCCACCCCTCTTATCTCTGTCCACTGCTGGGAGTCCTCTGCACCCACCCCTCGTAACTCTGTCCACTGCTGGGAGTCCTCTGCACCCACCCCTCATATGTCTGGGCACTGCTGGGAGTCCTCTGCACCTACCCCTCATATCTCTGTCCACTGCTGGGAGGCCTCTGCACCCACCCCTCATATGTCTGTCCACTTCTGGGAGTCCTCTGCACCCACACCTCATATGTCTGTCCACTGCTGGGAGTCCTCTGCACCTAGCCCTCATATGTCTGGGCACTGCTGGTAGTGATATGCACCCACCCCTCATATGTCTGTCCACTGCTGGGAGTCCTCTGCACCCACCCCTCGTAACTCTGTCCACTGCTGGGAGTCCTCTGCACCCACCCCTCATATGTCTGGACACTGCTGGGAGTCCTCTGCCCCCACCCCTCATATGTCTTTCCACTGCTGGGAGTCCTCTGAACCCACCCCTTATATGTCTGGACACTGCTGGTAGTGATATGCACCCACCCCTCATATGTCTGGACACTGCTGGGAGTCATCTGCATGCACCCCTCATATGTCTGGGCACTGCTGGTAGTGATATGCACCCACCCCTCATATGTCTGGGCACTGCTGGTAGTGATATGCACCCACCCCTCATATGTCTGTCCACTGCTGGGAGTCCTCTGCACCCACCCCTCGTATGTCTGGCCCCTTCTGGTAGTGATATGCACCCACCCCTCATATGGCTGGGCACTGCTGGGAGTCCTCTGCACCCACCCCTCATATCTCTGTCCACTGCTGGGAGTCCTCTGCACCCACCCCTCATATCTCTGTCCACTGCTGGGAGTCCTCTGCACCCACCCCTCATATGTCTGGGCACTGCTGGGAGTCCTCTGCACCCACCCCTCATATCTCTGTCCACTGCTGGGAGGCCTCTGCACCCACCCCTCATATGTCTGTCCACTTCTGGGAGTCCTCTGCACCCACACCTCATATGTCTGTCCACTGCTGGGAGTCCTCTGCACCTAGCCCTCATATGTCTGGGCACTGCTGGTAGTGATATGCACCCACCCCTCATATGTCTGTCCACTGCTAGGAGTCCTCTGCACCCACCCCTCATATGTCTGGGCACTGCTGGTAGTGATATGCACCCACCCCTCATATGTCTGTCCACTGCTGGGTGTCCTCTGCACCCACCCCTCATATGTCTGGACACTGCTGGTAGTGATATGCACCCATCCCTCATATGTCTGGGCACTGCTGGGAGTCCTCTGCACCCACCCCTCATATCTCTGTCCACTACTGGGAGTCCTCTACACCCACCCCTCATATGTCTGGGCACTGTTGGGAGTCCTCTGCACCCACCCCTCATATGTCTTTCCACTGCTGGGAGTCCTCTGCACCCACCCCTCATATGTCTGGACACTGCTGGGAGTCATCTGCACCCACCCCTCATATGTCTGGGCACTGGTGGTAGTGATATGCACCCACCCCTCATATGTCTGTCCACTGCTGGGAGTCCTCTGCACCCACCCCTCGTATGTCTGGCCCCTTCTGGTAGTGATATGCACCCACCCCTCATATGGCTGGGCACTGCTGGGAGTCCTCTGCACCCACCCCTCATATCTCTGTCCAATGCTGGGAGTCCTCTGCACCCACCCCTCACATCTCTGTCCACTGCTGGCAGTCCTCTGCACCCACCCCTCATATGTCTGGGCACTGCTGGGAGTCCTCTGCACCCACCCCTCATATCTCTGTCCACTGCTGGGAGGCCTCTGCACCCACCCCTCATATGTCTCTCCACTTCTGGGAGTCCTCTGCACCCACCCCTCATATGTCTGTCCACTGCTGGGAGTCCTCTGCACCTAGCCCTCATATGTTTGGGCACTGCTGGTAGTGATATGCACCCACCCCTCATATGTCTGTCCACTGCTGGGAGTCCTCTGCACCCACCCCTCATATGTCTGGGCACTGCTGGTAGTGATATGCACCCACCCCTCATATGTCTGTCCACTGCTGGGAGTCCTCTGCACCCACCCCTCATATGTCTGGATACTGCTGGTAGTGATATGAACCCACCCCTCATATGTCTGGGCACTGCTGGGAGTCCTCTGCACCCACCCCTCATATTTCTGTCCACTGCTGGGAGTCCTCTGCACCCACCCCTCATATGTCTGTCCACTGCTGGTAGTGATATGCACCCACCCCTCATATGTCTGGACACTGCTGGGAGTCCTCTGCACCCACCCCTCATATGTCTGGGCACTGCTGGGAGTCCTCTGCACCCACCCCTCATATGTCTTTCCACTGCTGGGAGTCCTCTGCACCCACCCCTCATATGTCTGTGCACTGCTGTGAGTCTTCTGCACCCACCCCCCCATATCTCTGTCCACTGCTGGTAGTGATATGCACCCACCCCTCATATGTCTGCGCACTGCTGGGAGTCCTCTGCACCCACGCCTCATATGTCTGGGCACTGCTGGGAGTCCTCTGCTCCCACCCCTCATATGTCTTTCCACTGCTGGGAGTCCTCTGCACCCACCCCTCATATGTCTGGACACTCCTGGGAGTCCTCTGCACCCACCTCTCATATCTCTGTACACTGCTGGGAGGCCTCTGCTCCCACCCCTCATATGTCTGGACAATGCTGGTATTGATATGCACCCACCCCTCATATGTCTGGGCACTGCTGGGAGTCCTCTGCACCCACCCCTCATATCTCTGTCCACTGCTGGGAGTCCTCTGCACCCACCCCTCGTAACTCTGTCCACTGCTGGGAGTCCTCTGCACCCACCCCTCATATGTCTGGGCACTGCTGGGAGTCCTCTGCACCCACCCTTCATATGTCTTTCCACTGCTGGGAGGCCTCTGCACCCACCCCTCATACGTCTGGACACTGCTGGTAGTGATATGCACCCACCTCTCATATCTCTGTACACTGCTGGGAGGCCTCTGCTCCCACCCCTCATATGTCTGGACACTGCCGGTAGTGATATGCACCCACCCCTCATATGTCTGGGCACTGCTGGGAGTCCTCTGCACCCACCCCTCTTATCTCTGTCCACTGCTGGGAGTCCTCTGCACCCACCCCTCGTAACTCTGTCCACTGCTGGGAGTCCTCTGCACCCACCCCTCATATGTCTGGGCACTGCTGGGAGTCCTCTGCTGCACCCACCCCTCATATGTCTGGGCACTGCTGGTAGTGATATGCACCCACCCCTCATATGTCTGGGCACTGCTGGTAGTGATATGCACCCACCCCTCATATGGCTGGGCACTGCTGGGAGTCCTCTGCACCCACCCCTCATATCTCTGTCCACTGCTGGGAGTCCTCTGCACCCACCCCTCATATCTCTGTCCACTGCTGGGAGTCCTCTGCACCCACCCCTCATATGTCTGGGCACTGCTGGGAGTCCTCTGCACCCAGCCCTCATATCTCTGTCCACTGCTGGGCGGCCTCTGCACCCACCCCTCATATCTCTGTCCACTGCTGGGAGGCCTCTGCACCCACCCCTCATATGTCTGTCCACTGCTGGGAGTCCTCTGCACCAACCCCTCATATGTCTGGGCACTGCTGGTAGTGATATGCACCCACCCCTCATATGTCTGTCCACTGCTGGGAGTCCTCTGCACCCACCCCTCATATGTCTGGGCACTGCTGGTAGTGATATGAACCCACCCCTCATATGTCTGGGCACTGCTGGGAGTCCTCTGCACCCCCCCCTCATATGTCTGTCCACTGCTGGTAGTGATATTCACCCACCCGTCATATGTCTGGACACTGCTGGGAGTCCTCTGCACCCACCCCTCATATGTCTGGGCACTGCTGGTAGTGATATGCACCCACCCCTCATATGTCTGGGCACTGCTGGTAGTGATATGCACCCACCCCTCATATGTCTGTCCACTGCTGGGAGTCCTCTGCACCCACCCCTCATATGTCTGTCCACTGCTGGTAGTGATATGCACCCACCCCTCATATGTCTGGACACTGCTGGGAGTCCCCTGCACCCACCCCTCATATCTCTGTCCACTGCTGGGAGCCCTCTGCACCCACCCCTCATATGTCTCGACACTGCTGGTAGTGATATGCACCCACCCCTCATATATCTGGGCACTGCTGGGAGTCCTCTGCACCCACCCCTCATATCTCTGTCCACTGCTGGGAGTCCTCTGCACCCACCCCTCATATCTCTGTCCACTGCTGGGAGTCCTCTGCACCCACCCCTCATATGTCTGGGCACTGCTGGGAGTCCTCTGCACCCACCCCTCATATGTCTGTGCACTACTGTGAGTCTTCTGCACCCACCCCCCATATCTCTGTCCACTGCTGGTAGTGATATGCACCCACCCCTCATATGTCTGGGCACTGCTGGGAGTCCTCTGCACCCACGCCTCATATGTCTGGGCACTGCTGGGAGTCCTCTGCACCCACCCCTCATATGTCTTTCCACTGCTGGGATTCCTCTGCACCCACCCCTCATATGTCTGGACACTGCTGGGAGTCCTCTGCACCCACCTCTCATATCTCTGTCCACTGCTGGGAGCCCTCTGCACCCACCCCTCATATGTCTGGACACTGCTGGTAGTGATATGCACCCACCCCTCATATGTCTGGGCACTGCTGGGAGTCCTCTGCACCCACCCCTCATATCTCTGTCCACTGCTGGGAGTCCTCTGCACCCACCCCTCGTAACTCTGTCCACTGCTGGGAGTCCTCTGCACCCACCCCTCATATGTCTTGGCACTGCTGGGAGTCCTCTGCACCCACCCTTCATATGTCTTTCCACTGCTGAGAGGCCTCTGCACCCACCCCTCATACGTCTGGACACTGCTGGTAGTGATATGCACCCACCCCTCATATTTCTGGGCACTGCTGGGAGTCCTCTGCAACCGCCCCTCTTATCTCTGTCCACTGCTGGGAGTCCTCTGCACCCACCCCTCGTAACTCTGTCCACTACTGGGCGTCCTCTGCACCCACCCCTCATATGTCTGGGCACTGCTGGGAGTCCTCTGCACCCACCCCTCATATGTCTGGACACTCCTGGGAGTCCTCTGCACCCACCTCTCATATCTCTGTACGCTGCTGGGAGGCCTCTGCTCCCACCCCTCATATGTCTGGACACTGCTGGTATTGATATGCACCCACCCCTCATATGTCTGGGCACTGCTGGGAGTCCTCTGCACCCACCCCTCATATCTCTGTCCACTGCTGGGAGTCCTCTGCACCCACCCCTCGTAACTCTGTCCACTGCTGGGAGTCCTCTGCACCCACCCCTCATATGTCTGGGCACTGCTGGGAGTCCTCTGCACCCACCCTTCATATGTCTTTCCACTGCTGGGAGGCCTCTGCACCCACCCCTCATACGTCTGGACACTGCTGGTAGTGATATGCACCCACCTCTCATATCTCTGTACACTGCTGGGAGGCCTCTGCTCCCACCCCTCATATGTCTGGACACTGCTGGTAGTGATATGCACCCACCCCTCATATGTCTGGGCACTGCTGGGAGTCCTCTGCACCCACCCCTCTTATCTCTGTCCACTGCTGGGAGTCCTCTGCACCCACCCCTCGTAACTCTGTCCACTGCTGGGAGTCCTCTGCACCCACCCCTCATATGTCTGGGCACTGCTGGGAGTCCTCTGCACCTACCCCTCATATCTCTGTCCACTGCTGGGAGGCCTCTGCACCCACCCCTCATATGTCTGTCCACTTCTGGGAGTCCTCTGCACCCACACCTCATATGTCTGTCCACTGCTGGGAGTCCTCTGCACCTAGCCCTCATATGTCTGGGCACTGCTGGTAGTGATATGCACCCACCCCTCATATGTCTGTCCACTGCTGGGAGTCCTCTGCACCCACCCCTCGTAACTCTGTCCACTGCTGGGAGTCCTCTGCACCCACCCCTCATATGTCTGGACACTGCTGGGAGTCCTCTGCCCCCACCCCTCATATGTCTTTCCACTGCTGGGAGTCCTCTGAACCCACCCCTTATATGTCTGGACACTGCTGGTAGTGATATGCACCCACCCCTCATATGTCTGGACACTGCTGGGAGTCATCTGCATGCACCCCTCATATGTCTGGGCACTGCTGGTAGTGATATGCACCCACCCCTCATATGTCTGGGCACTGCTGGTAGTGATATGCACCCACCCCTCATATGTCTGTCCACTGCTGGGAGTCCTCTGCACCCACCCCTCGTATGTCTGGCCCCTTCTGGTAGTGATATGCACCCACCCCTCATATGGCTGGGCACTGCTGGGAGTCCTCTGCACCCACCCCTCATATCTCTGTCCACTGCTGGGAGTCCTCTGCACCCACCCCTCATATCTCTGTCCACTGCTGGGAGTCCTCTGCACCCACCCCTCATATGTCTGGGCACTGCTGGGAGTCCTCTGCACCCACCCCTCATATCTCTGTCCACTGCTGGGAGGCCTCTGCACCCACCCCTCATATGTCTGTCCACTTCTGGGAGTCCTCTGCACCCACACCTCATATGTCTGTCCACTGCTGGGAGTCCTCTGCACCTAGCCCTCATATGTCTGGGCACTGCTGGTAGTGATATGCACCCACCCCTCATATGTCTGTCCACTGCTAGGAGTCCTCTGCACCCACCCCTCATATGTCTGGGCACTGCTGGTAGTGATATGCACCCACCCCTCATATGTCTGTCCACTGCTGGGTGTCCTCTGCACCCACCCCTCATATGTCTGGACACTGCTGGTAGTGATATGCACCCATCCCTCATATGTCTGGGCACTGCTGGGAGTCCTCTGCACCCACCCCTCATATCTCTGTCCACTACTGGGAGTCCTCTACACCCACCCCTCATATGTCTGGGCACTGTTGGGAGTCCTCTGCACCCACCCCTCATATGTCTTTCCACTGCTGGGAGTCCTCTGCACCCACCCCTCATATGTCTGGACACTGCTGGGAGTCATCTGCACCCACCCCTCATATGTCTGGGCACTGGTGGTAGTGATATGCACCCACCCCTCATATGTCTGTCCACTGCTGGGAGTCCTCTGCACCCACCCCTCGTATGTCTGGCCCCTTCTGGTAGTGATATGCACCCACCCCTGATATGGCTGGGCACTGCTGGGAGTCCTCTGCACCCACCCCTCATATCTCTGTCCAATGCTGGGAGTCCTCTGCACCCACCCCTCACATCTCTGTCCACTGCTGGCAGTCCTCTGCACCCACCCCTCATATGTCTGGGCACTGCTGGGAGTCCTCTGCACCCACCCCTCATATCTCTGTCCACTGCTGGGAGGCCTCTGCACCCACCCCTCATATGTCTCTCCACTTCTGGGAGTCCTCTGCACCCACCCCTCATATGTCTGTCCACTGCTGGGAGTCCTCTGCACCTAGCCCTCATATGTTTGGGCACTGCTGGTAGTGATATGCACCCACCCCTCATATGTCTGTCCACTGCTGGGAGTCCTCTGCACCCACCCCTCATATGTCTGGGCACTGCTGGTAGTGATATGCACCCACCCCTCATATGTCTGTCCACTGCTGGGAGTCCTCTGCACCCACCCCTCATATGTCTGGATACTGCTGGTAGTGATATGAACCCACCCCTCATATGTCTGGGCACTGCTGGGAGTCCTCTGCACCCACCCCTCATATTTCTGTCCACTGCTGGGAGTCCTCTGCACCCACCCCTCATATGTCTGTCCACTGCTGGTAGTGATATGCACCCACCCCTCATATGTCTGGACACTGCTGGGAGTCCTCTGCACCCACCCCTCATATGTCTGGGCACTGCTGGGAGTCCTCTGCACCCACCCCTCATATGTCTTTCCACTGCTGGGAGTCCTCTGCACCCACCCCTCATATGTCTGTGCACTGCTGTGAGTCTTCTGCACCCACCCCCCATATCTCTGTCCACTGCTGGTAGTGATATGCACCCACCCCTCATATGTCTGCGCACTGCTGGGAGTCCTCTGCACCCACGCCTCATATGTCTGGGCACTGCTGGGAGTCCTCTGCTCCCACCCCTCATATGTCTTTCCACTGCTGGGAGTCCTCTGCACCCACCCCTCATATGTCTGGACACTCCTGGGAGTCCTCTGCACCCACCTCTCATATCTCTGTACACTGCTGGGAGGCCTCTGCTCCCACCCCTCATATGTCTGGACAATGCTGGTATTGATATGCACCCACCCCTCATATGTCTGGGCACTGCTGGGAGTCCTCTGCACCCACCCCTCATATCTCTGTCCACTGCTGGGAGTCCTCTGCACCCACCCCTCGTAACTCTGTCCACTGCTGGGAGTCCTCTGCACCCACCCCTCATATGTCTGGGCACTGCTGGGAGTCCTCTGCACCCACCCTTCATATGTCTTTCCACTGCTGGGAGGCCTCTGCACCCACCCCTCATACGTCTGGACACTGCTGGTAGTGATATGCACCCACCTCTCATATCTCTGTACACTGCTGGGAGGCCTCTGCTCCCACCCCTCATATGTCTGGACACTGCTGGTAGTGATATGCACCCACCCCTCATATGTCTGGGCACTGCTGGGAGTCCTCTGCACCCACCCCTCTTATCTCTGTCCACTGCTGGGAGTCCTCTGCACCCACCCCTCGTAACTCTGTCCACTGCTGGGAGTCCTCTGCACCCACCCCTCATATGTCTGGGCACTGCTGGGAGTCCTCTGCTGCACCCACCCCTCATATGTCTGGGCACTGCTGGTAGTGATATGCACCCACCCCTCATATGTCTGGGCACTGCTGGTAGTGATATGCACCCACCCCTCATATGGCTGGGCACTGCTGGGAGTCCTCTGCACCCACCCCTCATATCTCTGTCCACTGCTGGGAGTCCTCTGCACCCACCCCTCATATCTCTGTCCACTGCTGGGAGTCCTCTGCACCCACCCCTCATATGTCTGGGCACTGCTGGGAGTCCTCTGCACCCAGCCCTCATATCTCTGTCCACTGCTGGGCGGCCTCTGCACCCACCCCTCATATCTCTGTCCACTGCTGGGAGGCCTCTGCACCCACCCCTCATATGTCTGTCCACTGCTGGGAGTCCTCTGCACCAACCCCTCATATGTCTGGGCACTGCTGGTAGTGATATGCACCCACCCCTCATATGTCTGTCCACTGCTGGGAGTCCTCTGCACCCACCCCTCATATGTCTGGGCACTGCTGGTAGTGATATGAACCCACCCCTCATATGTCTGGGCACTGCTGGGAGTCCTCTGCACCCCCCCCTCATATGTCTGTCCACTGCTGGTAGTGATATTCACCCACCCGTCATATGTCTGGACACTGCTGGGAGTCCTCTGCACCCACCCCTCATATGTCTGGGCACTGCTGGTAGTGATATGCACCCACCCCTCATATGTCTGGGCACTGCTGGTAGTGATATGCACCCACCCCTCATATGTCTGTCCACTGCTGGGAGTCCTCTGCACCCACCCCTCATATGTCTGTCCACTGCTGGTAGTGATATGCACCCACCCCTCATATGTCTGGACACTGCTGGGAGTCCCCTGCACCCACCCCTCATATGTCTGGGCACTGCTGGGAGTCCTCTACACCCACCCCTCATTTGTCTTTTCACTGCTGGGAGTCCTCTGCACCCACCCCCTATATGTCTGGACACTGCTGGGAGTCCTCTGCACCCACCCCTCATATGTCTGTGCACTGCTGTGAGTCTTCTGCACCCACCCCTCATATCTCTGTCCATTGCTGGTAGTGATATGCACCCACCCCTCATATGTCTGGGCACTGCTGGGAGTCCTCTGCACCCACCCCTCATATGTCTGGGCACTGCTAGGAGTCCTCTGCACCCACCCCTCATATGTCTTTCCACTGCTGGGAGTCCTCTGCACCCACCCCTCATATGTCTGGACACTGCTGGGAGTCCTCTGCACCCACCTCTCATATCTCTGTCCACTGCTGGGAGCCCTCTGCACCCACCCCTCATATGTCTCGACACTGCTGGTAGTGATATGCACCCACCCCTCATATATCTGGGCACTGCTGGGAGTCCTCTGCACCCACCCCTCATATCTCTGTCCACTGCTGGGAGTCCTCTGCACCCACCCCTCATATCTCTGTCCACTGCTGGGAGTCCTCTGCACCCACCCCTCATATGTCTGGGCACTGCTGGGAGTCCTCTGCACCCACCCCTCATATGTCTGTGCACTACTGTGAGTCTTCTGCACCCACCCCCCATATCTCTGTCCACTGCTGGTAGTGATATGCACCCACCCCTCATATGTCTGGGCACTGCTGGGAGTCCTCTGCACCCACGCCTCATATGTCTGGGCACTGCTGGGAGTCCTCTGCACCCACCCCTCATATGTCTTTCCACTGCTGGGATTCCTCTGCACCCACCCCTCATATGTCTGGACACTGCTGGGAGTCCTCTGCACCCACCTCTCATATCTCTGTCCACTGCTGGGAGCCCTCTGCACCCACCCCTCATATGTCTGGACACTGCTGGTAGTGATATGCACCCACCCCTCATATGTCTGGGCACTGCTGGGAGTCCTCTGCACCCACCCCTCATATCTCTGTCCACTGCTGGGAGTCCTCTGCACCCACCCCTCGTAACTCTGTCCACTGCTGGGAGTCCTCTGCACCCACCCCTCATATGTCTTGGCACTGCTGGGAGTCCTCTGCACCCACCCTTCATATGTCTTTCCACTGCTGAGAGGCCTCTGCACCCACCCCTCATACGTCTGGACACTGCTGGTAGTGATATGCACCCACCCCTCATATTTCTGGGCACTGCTGGGAGTCCTCTGCAACCGCCCCTCTTATCTCTGTCCACTGCTGGGAGTCCTCTGCACCCACCCCTCGTAACTCTGTCCACTGCTGGGAGTCCTCTGCACCCACCCCTCATATGTCTGGGCACTGCTGGGAGTCCTCTGCTGCACCCACCCCTCATATGTCTGGGCACTGCTGGTAGTGATATGCACCCACCCCTCATATGTCTGGGCACTGCTGGGAGTCCTCTGCACCCACCCCTCATATGTCTGTCCACTGCTGGGAGTCCTCTGCACCCATCTCGCATATGTCTGCACACTGCTGGTAGTGATATGCACCCACCCCTCATATGTCTGTCCACTGCTGGGAGTCCTCTGCACCCACCCCTTGTATGTCTGGCCCCTTCTGGTAGTGATATGCACCCACCCCTCATATGGCTGGGCACTGCTGGGAGTCCTCCGCACCCACCCCTCATATCTCTGTCCACTGCTGGGAGTCCTCTGCACCCACCCCTCATATCTCTGTCCACTGCTGGGAGTCCTCTGCACCCACCCCTCATATGTCTGGGCACTGCTGGGAGTCCTCTGCACCCACCCCTCATATCTCTGTCCACTGCTGGGAGGCCTCTGCACCCACCCCTCATATGTCTATCCACTGCTGGGAGTCCTCTGCACCCACCCCTCATATCTCTGTCCACTGCTGGGAGGCCTCTGCACCCACCCCTCATATGTCTGTCCACTTCTGGGAGTCCTCTGCACCCACACCTCATATGTCTGTCCACTGCTGGGAGTCCTCTGCACCTAGCCCTCATATGTCTGGGCACTGCTGGTAGTGATATGCACCCACCCCTCATATGTCTGTCCACTGCTAGGAGTCCTCTGCACCCACCCCTCATATGTCTGGGCACTGCTGGTAGTGATATGCACCCACCCCTCATATGTCTGTCCACTGCTGGGTGTCCTCTGCACCCACCCCTCATATGTCTGGACACTGCTGGTAGTGATATGCACCCATCCCTCATATGTCTGGGCACTGCTGGGAGTCCTCTGCACCCACCCCTCATATCTCTGTCCACTACTGGGAGTCCTCTACACCCACCCCTCATATGTCTGGGCACTGTTGGGAGTCCTCTGCACCCACCCCTCATATGTCTTTCCACTGCTGGGAGTCCTCTGCACCCACCCCTCATATGTCTGGACACTGCTGGGAGTCATCTGCACCCACCCCTCATATGTCTGGGCACTGGTGGTAGTGATATGCACCCACCCCTCATATGTCTGTCCACTGCTGGGAGTCCTCTGCACCCACCCCTCGTATGTCTGGCCCCTTCTGGTAGTGATATGCACCCACCCCTCATATGGCTGGGCACTGCTGGGAGTCCTCTGCACCCACCCCTCATATCTCTGTCCAATGCTGGGAGTCCTCTGCACCCACCCCTCATATCTCTGTCCACTGCTGGCAGTCCTCTGCACCCACCCCTCATATGTCTGGGCACTGCTGGGAGTCCTCTGCACCCACCCCCATTATCTCTGTCCACTGCTGGGAGGCCTCTGCACCCACCCCTCATATGTCTCTCCACTTCTGGGAGTCCTCTGCACCCACCCCTCATATGTCTGTCCACTGCTGGGAGTCCTCTGCACCTAGCCCTCATATGTTTGGGCACTGCTGGTAGTGATATGCACCCACCCCTCATATGTCTGTCCACTGCTGGGAGTCCTCTGCACCCACCCCTCATATGTCTGGGCACTGCTGGTAGTGATATGCACCCACCCCTCATATGTCTGTCCACTGCTGGGAGTCCTCTGCACCCACCCCTCATATGTCTGGATACTGCTGGTAGTGATATGAACCCACCCCTCATATGTCTGGGCACTGCTGGGAGTCCTCTGCACCCACCCCTCATATTTCTGTCCACTGCTGGGAGTCCTCTGCACCCACCCCTCATATGTCTGTCCACTGCTGGTAGTGATATGCACCCACCCCTCATATGTCTGGACACTGCTGGGAGTCCTCTGCACCCACCCCTCATATGTCTGGGCACTGCTGGGAGTCCTCTGCACCCACCCCTCATATGTCTTTCCACTGCTGGGAGTCCTCTGCACCCACCCCTCATATGTCTGTGCACTGCTGTGAGTCTTCTGCACCCACCCCCCATATCTCTGTCCACTGCTGGTAGTGATATGCACCCACCCCTCATATGTCTGCGCACTGCTGGGAGTCCTCTGCACCCACGCCTCATATGTCTGGGCACTGCTGGGAGTCCTCTGCTCCCACCCCTCATATGTCTTTCCACTGCTGGGAGTCCTCTGCACCCACCCCTCATATGTCTGGACACTCCTGGGAGTCCTCTGCACCCACCTCTCATATCTCTGTACACTGCTGGGAGGCCTCTGCTCCCACCCCTCATATGTCTGGACACTGCTGGTATTGATATGCACCCACCCCTCATATGTCTGGGCACTGCTGGGAGTCCTCTGCACCCACCCCTCATATCTCTGTCCACTGCTGGGAGTCCTCTGCACCCACCCCTCGTAACTCTGTCCACTGCTGGGAGTCCTCTGCACCCACCCCTCATATGTCTGGGCACTGCTGGGAGTCCTCTGCACCCACCCTTCATATGTCTTTCCACTGCTGGGAGGCCTCTGCACCCACCCCTCGTATGTCTGGCCCCTTCTGGTAGTGATATGCACCCACCCCTCATATGGCTGGGCACTGCTGGGAGTCCTCTGCACCCACCCCTCATATCTCTGTCCAATGCTGGGAGTCCTCTGCACCCACCCCTCATATCTCTGTCCACTGCTGGCAGTCCTCTGCACCCACCCCTCATATGTCTGGGCACTGCTGGGAGTCCTCTACACCCACCCCTCATATCTCTGTCCACTGCTGGGAGGCCTCTGCACCCACCCCTCATATGTCTCTCCACTTCTGGGAGTCCTCTGCACCCACCCCTCATATGTCTGTCCACTGCTGGGAGTCCTCTGCACCTAGCCCTCATATGTTTGGGCACTGCTGGTAGTGATATGCACCCACCCCTCATATGTCTGTCCACTGCTGGGAGTCCTCTGCACCCACCCCTCATATGTCTGGGCACTGCTGGTAGTGATATGCACCCACCCCTCATATGTCTGTCCACTGCTGGGAGTCCTCTGCACCCACCCCTCATATGTCTGGATACTGCTGGTAGTGATATGAACCCACCCCTCATATGTCTGGGCACTGCTGGGAGTCCTCTGCACCCACCCCTCATATTTCTGTCCACTGCTGGGAGTCCTCTGCACCCACCCCTCATATGTCTGTCCACTGCTGGTAGTGATATGCACCCACCCCTCATATGTCTGGACACTGCTGGGAGTCCTCTGCACCCACCCCTCATATGTCTGGGCACTGCTGGGAGTCCTCTGCACCCACCCCTCATATGTCTTTCCACTGCTGGGAGTCCTCTGCACCCACCCCTCATATGTCTGTGCACTGCTGTGAGTCTTCTGCACCCACCCCCCATATCTCTGTCCACTGCTGGTAGTGATATGCACCCACCCCTCATATGTCTGCGCACTGCTGGGAGTCCTCTGCACCCACGCCTCATATGTCTGGGCACTGCTGGGAGTCCTCTGCTCCCACCCCTCATATGTCTTTCCACTGCTGGGAGTCCTCTGCACCCACCCCTCATATGTCTGGACACTCCTGGGAGTCCTCTGCACCCACCTCTCATATCTCTGTACACTGCTGGGAGGCCTCTGCTCCCACCCCTCATATGTCTGGACACTGCTGGTATTGATATGCACCCACCCCTCATATGTCTGGGCACTGCTGGGAGTCCTCTGCACCCACCCCTCATATCTCTGTCCACTGCTGGGAGTCCTCTGCACCCACCCCTCGTAACTCTGTCCACTGCTGGGAGTCCTCTGCACCCACCCCTCATATGTCTGGGCACTGCTGGGAGTCCTCTGCACCCACCCTTCATATGTCTTTCCACTGCTGGGAGGCCTCTGCACCCACCCCTCGTATGTCTGGCCCCTTCTGGTAGTGATATGCACCCACCCCTCATATGGCTGGGCACTGCTGGGAGTCCTCTGCACCCACCCCTCATATCTCTGTCCAATGCTGGGAGTCCTCTGCACCCACCCCTCATATCTCTGTCCACTGCTGGCAGTCCTCTGCACCCACCCCTCATATGTCTGGGCACTGCTGGGAGTCCTCTGCACCCACCCCTCATATCTCTGTCCACTGCTGGGAGGCCTCTGCACCCACCCCTCATATGTCTCTCCACTTCTGGGAGTCCTCTGCACCCACCCCTCATATGTCTGTCCACTGCTGGGAGTCCTCTGCACCTAGCCCTCATATGTTTGGGCACTGCTGGTAGTGATATGCACCCACCCCTCATATGTCTGTCCACTGCTGGGAGTCCTCTGCACCCACCCCTCATATGTCTGGGCACTGCTGGTAGTGATATGCACCCACCCCTCATATGTCTGTCCACTGCTGGGAGTCCTCTGCACCCACCCCTCATATGTCTGGATACTGCTGGTAGTGATATGAACCCACCCCTCATATGTCTGGGCACTGCTGGGAGTCCTCTGCACCCACCCCTCATATTTCTGTCCACTGCTGGGAGTCCTCTGCACCCACCCCTCATATGTCTGTCCACTGCTGGTAGTGATATGCACCCACCCCTCATATGTCTGGACACTGCTGGGAGTCCTCTGCACCCACCCCTCATATGTCTGGGCACTGCTGGGAGTCCTCTGCACCCACCCCTCATATGTCTTTCCACTGCTGGGAGTCCTCTGCACCCACCCCTCATATGTCTGTGCACTGCTGTGAGTCTTCTGCACCCACCCCCCATATCTCTGTCCACTGCTGGTAGTGATATGCACCCACCCCTCATATGTCTGCGCACTGCTGGGAGTCCTCTGCACCCACGCCTCATATGTCTGGGCACTGCTGGGAGTCCTCTGCTCCCACCCCTCATATGTCTTTCCACTGCTGGGAGTCCTCTGCACCCACCCCTCATATGTCTGGACACTCCTGGGAGTCCTCTGCACCCACCTCTCATATCTCTGTACACTGCTGGGAGGCCTCTGCTCCCACCCCTCATATGTCTGGACACTGCTGGTATTGATATGCACCCACCCCTCATATGTCTGGGCACTGCTGGGAGTCCTCTGCACCCACCCCTCATATCTCTGTCCACTGCTGGGAGGCCTCTGCACCCACCCCTCATATGTCTCTCCACTTCTGGGAGTCCTCTGCACCCACCCCTCATATGTCTGTCCACTGCTGGGAGTCCTCTGCACCTAGCCCTCATGTTTGGGCACTGCTGGTAGTGATATGCACCCACCCCTCATATGTCTGTCCACTGCTGGGAGTCCTCTGCACCCACCCCTCATATGTCTGGGCACTGCTGGTAGTGATATGCACCCACCCCTCATATGTCTGTCCACTGCTGGGAGTCCTCTGCACCCACCCCTCATATGTCTGGATACTGCTGGTAGTGATATGAACCCACCCCTCATATGTCTGGGCACTGCTGGGAGTCCTCTGCACCCACCCCTCATATTTCTGTCCACTGCTGGGAGTCCTCTGCACCCACCCCTCATATGTCTGTCCACTGCTGGTAGTGATATGCACCCACCCCTCATATGTCTGGACACTGCTGGGAGTCCTCTGCACCCACCCCTCATATGTCTGGGCACTGCTGGGAGTCCTCTGCACCCACCCCTCATATGTCTTTCCACTGCTGGGAGTCCTCTGCACCCACCCCTCATATGTCTGTGCACTGCTGTGAGTCTTCTGCACCCACCCCCCATATCTCTGTCCACTGCTGGTAGTGATATGCACCCACCCCTCATATGTCTGCGCACTGCTGGGAGTCCTCTGCACCCACGCCTCATATGTCTGGGCACTGCTGGGAGTCCTCTGCTCCCACCCCTCATATGTCTTTCCACTGCTGGGAGTCCTCTGCACCCACCCCTCATATGTCTGGACACTCCTGGGAGTCCTCTGCACCCACCTCTCATATCTCTGTACACTGCTGGGAGGCCTCTGCTCCCACCCCTCATATGTCTGGACACTGCTGGTATTGATATGCACCCACCCCTCATATGTCTGGGCACTGCTGGGAGTCCTCTGCACCCACCCCTCATATCTCTGTCCACTGCTGGGAGTCCTCTGCACCCACCCCTCGTAACTCTGTCCACTGCTGGGAGTCCTCTGCACCCACCCCTCATATGTCTGGGCACTGCTGGGAGTCCTCTGCACCCACCCTTCATATGTCTTTCCACTGCTGGGAGGCCTCTGCACCCACCCCTCATACGTCTGGACACTGCTGGTAGTGATATGCACCCACCTCTCATATCTCTGTACACTGCTGGGAGGCCTCTGCTCCCACCCCTCATATGTCTGGACACTGCTGGTAGTGATATGCACCCACCCCTCATATGTCTGGGCACTGCTGGGAGTCCTCTGCACCCACCCCTCTTATCTCTGTCCACTGCTGGGAGTCCTCTGCACCCACCCCTCGTAACTCTGTCCACTGCTGGGAGTCCTCTGCACCCACCCCTCATATGTCTGGGCACTGCTGGGAGTCCTCTGCACCTACCCCTCATATCTCTGTCCACTGCTGGGAGGCCTCTGCACCCACCCCTCATATGTCTGTCCACTTCTGGGAGTCCTCTGCACCCACACCTCATATGTCTGTCCACTGCTGGGAGTCCTCTGCACCTAGCCCTCATATGTCTGGGCACTGCTGGTAGTGATATGCACCCACCCCTCATATGTCTGTCCACTGCTGGGAGTCCTCTGCACCCACCCCTCGTAACTCTGTCCACTGCTGGGAGTCCTCTGCACCCACCCCTCATATGTCTGGACACTGCTGGGAGTCCTCTGCCCCCACCCCTCATATGTCTTTCCACTGCTGGGAGTCCTCTGAACCCACCCCTTATATGTCTGGACACTGCTGGTAGTGATATGCACCCACCCCTCATATGTCTGGACACTGCTGGGAGTCATCTGCATGCACCCCTCATATGTCTGGGCACTGCTGGTAGTGATATGCACCCACCCCTCATATGTCTGGGCACTGCTGGTAGTGATATGCACCCACCCCTCATATGTCTGTCCACTGCTGGGAGTCCTCTGCACCCACCCCTCGTATGTCTGGCCCCTTCTGGTAGTGATATGCACCCACCCCTCATATGGCTGGGCACTGCTGGGAGTCCTCTGCACCCACCCCTCATATCTCTGTCCACTGCTGGGAGTCCTCTGCACCCACCCCTCATATCTCTGTCCACTGCTGGGAGTCCTCTGCACCCACCCCTCATATGTCTGGGCACTGCTGGGAGTCCTCTGCACCCACCCCTCATATCTCTGTCCACTGCTGGGAGGCCTCTGCACCCACCCCTCATATGTCTGTCCACTTCTGGGAGTCCTCTGCACCCACACCTCATATGTCTGTCCACTGCTGGGAGTCCTCTGCACCTAGCCCTCATATGTCTGGGCACTGCTGGTAGTGATATGCACCCACCCCTCATATGTCTGTCCACTGCTAGGAGTCCTCTGCACCCACCCCTCATATGTCTGGGCACTGCTGGTAGTGATATGCACCCACCCCTCATATGTCTGTCCACTGCTGGGTGTCCTCTGCACCCACCCCTCATATGTCTGGACACTGCTGGTAGTGATATGCACCCATCCCTCATATGTCTGGGCACTGCTGGGAGTCCTCTGCACCCACCCCTCATATCTCTGTCCACTACTGGGAGTCCTCTACACCCACCCCTCATATGTCTGGGCACTGTTGGGAGTCCTCTGCACCCACCCCTCATATGTCTTTCCACTGCTGGGAGTCCTCTGCACCCACCCCTCATATGTCTGGACACTGCTGGGAGTCATCTGCACCCACCCCTCATATGTCTGGGCACTGGTGGTAGTGATATGCACCCACCCCTCATATGTCTGTCCACTGCTGGGAGTCCTCTGCACCCACCCCTCGTATGTCTGGCCCCTTCTGGTAGTGATATGCACCCACCCCTCATATGGCTGGGCACTGCTGGGAGTCCTCTGCACCCACCCCTCATATCTCTGTCCAATGCTGGGAGTCCTCTGCACCCACCCCTCACATCTCTGTCCACTGCTGGCAGTCCTCTGCACCCACCCCTCATATGTCTGGGCACTGCTGGGAGTCCTCTGCACCCACCCCTCATATCTCTGTCCACTGCTGGGAGGCCTCTGCACCCACCCCTCATATGTCTCTCCACTTCTGGGAGTCCTCTGCACCCACCCCTCATATGTCTGTCCACTGCTGGGAGTCCTCTGCACCTAGCCCTCATATGTTTGGGCACTGCTGGTAGTGATATGCACCCACCCCTCATATGTCTGTCCACTGCTGGGAGTCCTCTGCACCCACCCCTCATATGTCTGGGCACTGCTGGTAGTGATATGCACCCACCCCTCATATGTCTGTCCACTGCTGGGAGTCCTCTGCACCCACCCCTCATATGTCTGGATACTGCTGGTAGTGATATGAACCCACCCCTCATATGTCTGGGCACTGCTGGGAGTCCTCTGCACCCACCCCTCATATTTCTGTCCACTGCTGGGAGTCCTCTGCACCCACCCCTCATATGTCTGTCCACTGCTGGTAGTGATATGCACCCACCCCTCATATGTCTGGACACTGCTGGGAGTCCTCTGCACCCACCCCTCATATGTCTGGGCACTGCTGGGAGTCCTCTGCACCCACCCCTCATATGTCTTTCCACTGCTGGGAGTCCTCTGCACCCACCCCTCATATGTCTGTGCACTGCTGTGAGTCTTCTGCACCCACCCCCCCATATCTCTGTCCACTGCTGGTAGTGATATGCACCCACCCCTCATATGTCTGCGCACTGCTGGGAGTCCTCTGCACCCACGCCTCATATGTCTGGGCACTGCTGGGAGTCCTCTGCTCCCACCCCTCATATGTCTTTCCACTGCTGGGAGTCCTCTGCACCCACCCCTCATATGTCTGGACACTCCTGGGAGTCCTCTGCACCCACCTCTCATATCTCTGTACACTGCTGGGAGGCCTCTGCTCCCACCCCTCATATGTCTGGACAATGCTGGTATTGATATGCACCCACCCCTCATATGTCTGGGCACTGCTGGGAGTCCTCTGCACCCACCCCTCATATCTCTGTCCACTGCTGGGAGTCCTCTGCACCCACCCCTCGTAACTCTGTCCACTGCTGGGAGTCCTCTGCACCCACCCCTCATATGTCTGGGCACTGCTGGGAGTCCTCTGCACCCACCCTTCATATGTCTTTCCACTGCTGGGAGGCCTCTGCACCCACCCCTCATACGTCTGGACACTGCTGGTAGTGATATGCACCCACCTCTCATATCTCTGTACACTGCTGGGAGGCCTCTGCTCCCACCCCTCATATGTCTGGACACTGCCGGTAGTGATATGCACCCACCCCTCATATGTCTGGGCACTGCTGGGAGTCCTCTGCACCCACCCCTCTTATCTCTGTCCACTGCTGGGAGTCCTCTGCACCCACCCCTCGTAACTCTGTCCACTGCTGGGAGTCCTCTGCACCCACCCCTCATATGTCTGGGCACTGCTGGGAGTCCTCTGCTGCACCCACCCCTCATATGTCTGGGCACTGCTGGTAGTGATATGCACCCACCCCTCATATGTCTGGGCACTGCTGGTAGTGATATGCACCCACCCCTCATATGGCTGGGCACTGCTGGGAGTCCTCTGCACCCACCCCTCATATCTCTGTCCACTGCTGGGAGTCCTCTGCACCCACCCCTCATATCTCTGTCCACTGCTGGGAGTCCTCTGCACCCACCCCTCATATGTCTGGGCACTGCTGGGAGTCCTCTGCACCCAGCCCTCATATCTCTGTCCACTGCTGGGCGGCCTCTGCACCCACCCCTCATATCTCTGTCCACTGCTGGGAGGCCTCTGCACCCACCCCTCATATGTCTGTCCACTGCTGGGAGTCCTCTGCACCAACCCCTCATATGTCTGGGCACTGCTGGTAGTGATATGCACCCACCCCTCATATGTCTGTCCACTGCTGGGAGTCCTCTGCACCCACCCCTCATATGTCTGGGCACTGCTGGTAGTGATATGAACCCACCCCTCATATGTCTGGGCACTGCTGGGAGTCCTCTGCACCCCCCCCTCATATGTCTGTCCACTGCTGGTAGTGATATTCACCCACCCGTCATATGTCTGGACACTGCTGGGAGTCCTCTGCACCCACCCCTCATATGTCTGGGCACTGCTGGTAGTGATATGCACCCACCCCTCATATGTCTGGGCACTGCTGGTAGTGATATGCACCCACCCCTCATATGTCTGTCCACTGCTGGGAGTCCTCTGCACCCACCCCTCATATGTCTGTCCACTGCTGGTAGTGATATGCACCCACCCCTCATATGTCTGGACACTGCTGGGAGTCCCCTGCACCCACCCCTCATATCTCTGTCCACTGCTGGGAGCCCTCTGCACCCACCCCTCATATGTCTCGACACTGCTGGTAGTGATATGCACCCACCCCTCATATATCTGGGCACTGCTGGGAGTCCTCTGCACCCACCCCTCATATCTCTGTCCACTGCTGGGAGTCCTCTGCACCCACCCCTCATATCTCTGTCCACTGCTGGGAGTCCTCTGCACCCACCCCTCATATGTCTGGGCACTGCTGGGAGTCCTCTGCACCCACCCCTCATATGTCTGTGCACTACTGTGAGTCTTCTGCACCCACCCCCCATATCTCTGTCCACTGCTGGTAGTGATATGCACCCACCCCTCATATGTCTGGGCACTGCTGGGAGTCCTCTGCACCCACGCCTCATATGTCTGGGCACTGCTGGGAGTCCTCTGCACCCACCCCTCATATGTCTTTCCACTGCTGGGATTCCTCTGCACCCACCCCTCATATGTCTGGACACTGCTGGGAGTCCTCTGCACCCACCTCTCATATCTCTGTCCACTGCTGGGAGCCCTCTGCACCCACCCCTCATATGTCTGGACACTGCTGGTAGTGATATGCACCCACCCCTCATATGTCTGGGCACTGCTGGGAGTCCTCTGCACCCACCCCTCATATCTCTGTCCACTGCTGGGAGTCCTCTGCACCCACCCCTCGTAACTCTGTCCACTGCTGGGAGTCCTCTGCACCCACCCCTCATATGTCTTGGCACTGCTGGGAGTCCTCTGCACCCACCCTTCATATGTCTTTCCACTGCTGAGAGGCCTCTGCACCCACCCCTCATACGTCTGGACACTGCTGGTAGTGATATGCACCCACCCCTCATATTTCTGGGCACTGCTGGGAGTCCTCTGCAACCGCCCCTCTTATCTCTGTCCACTGCTGGGAGTCCTCTGCACCCACCCCTCGTAACTCTGTCCACTGCTGGGAGTCCTCTGCACCCACCCCTCATATGTCTGGGCACTGCTGGGAGTCCTCTGCTGCACCCACCCCTCATATGTCTGGGCACTGCTGGTAGTGATATGCACCCACCCCTCATATGTCTGGGCACTGCTGGGAGTCCTCTGCACCCACCCCTCATATGTCTGTCCACTGCTGGGAGTCCTCTGCACCCATCTCGCATATGTCTGCACACTGCTGGTAGTGATATGCACCCACCCCTCATATGTCTGTCCACTGCTGGGAGTCCTCTGCACCCACCCCTTGTATGTCTGGCCCCTTCTGGTAGTGATATGCACCCACCCCTCATATCTCTGTCCACTGCTGGGAGTCCTCTGCACCCACCCCTCGTAACTCTGTCCACTGCTGGGAGTCCTCTGCACCCACCCCTCATATGTCTGGGCACTACTGGGAGTCCTCTGCCCCCACCCCTCATATGTCTTTCCACTGCTGGGAGTCCTCTGCACCCACCCCTCATATGTCTGGGCACTGCTGGTAGTGATAAGCACCCACTCCTCATATGTCTGTCCACTGCTGGGAGTCCTCTTCACCCACCCCTCATATGTCTGGACACTGCTGGTAGTGATATGCACCCACCCCTCATATGTCTGGGCACTGCTGGGAGTCCTCTGCACCTACCCCTCATATCTCTGTCCACTGCTGGGAGTCCTCTGCACCCACCCCTCATATCTCTGTCCACTGCTGGGAGTCCTCTGCACCCACCCCTCATATGTCTGGACACTGCTGGGAGGCCTCTGCACCCACCCACACACCCCCTTGGAGCTGTACACTGCTGGCCAGGATCTACACACACAACATTTTGAAGGTAACATGCTGGGCCAGTCCTCTATGCCAACATTCCTGGCGTGTGTACGCCTCGTATCCAAATTTTCTTGCTGCCGTAACGGGGTACTTGTGGTACGGACCGTACCCACGCATGTATGCGTGGGTATGGTCCGTACCTGAGTACTCATGGGGCCGTAGGGGTACGCACCGTACCCATGCATGTATTCGTGGGTATGGTCCGTACCTGAGTACTCATGGGGCCGTAGGGGTACGACCGTACCCACGTATTCATGCGTGGGTATGGTCCGTACCACTGTTGCCATGGTGCCGTAGGGGTACGTGTGGTACGCACCGTACCCACGCATTCATGCATGGGTACGGTCCGTACCACTGTTGTCATGGCTCCGTAGGGGTACGTGTGGTATGCACCGTACCCACGCATTCCTGCGTAGGTACAGTCTGTACCACTGTTGTCATTGTGCCTAGGGGTACGCGTGGTACGCACCGTACCCATGCATTCATGCGTGGGTACGGTCCGTACCACTGTAGTCATGGCGCCGCAGGGGTACGTGTGGTACGCACCGTACCCACGCATTCATGCGTGGGTATGGTCCGTACCACTGTTGTCATGGCACCGTAGGGGTACGTGTGGTACGCACCATACCCACGCATGTTGTTCTCACCTTCTGCGGCGTGTGCGTCGGGTGCGGTGCACCAGGTCGTAGGCCAAGAGGACCGGGATGACACGTACGATGGGATTCATGGCTGTACGTCGCGTACCGGGGCTCCGTGCCGTAGCGGTTCACGTCAGACTCTGCTTTTCCGTCTGTGTTTGGCTCCCGTAAAAAAAGAGCCGTACGGAGTGACGTAGGGACGAATCGTACTTGCTGGGCCGGAAAACGCTGCTGAAATACGTACGGACGTCGCGTACAAGCAGTTCCGGATTGGAATCGTGGGTATTTTTTTGCTGTACGGTCTTTTGTGCGATTCGTACAGAAAAAGGCTTTCTGTACGAATCGTACTTCATAGGTTGTAGAATGAGTTTACCTGGTACGAGTCGTACGGAGAAAACGCTCCGTACGACTATTCGTAGGGCCTTTTTACAGGATCGGACTCGGCCCCTTGGTGAAAAAATAGGGTCCCAAAAGAAAAAAATATTTTTCTAAGAAAAGCCCAAAAAGAGCGGGTACCATCTCAGGCCCCCTATGAATCATTATTTTATATTTATTTTTAAAGTGTACTTATGATATTTAACACCGAAAATGACAAGAATGACCTCCGCTAGAGAGGATAAATCGGATACCACTTACATTTTTACAAACGGAAGGAGCTTGATTACGTAGAAGCCGGTTCCCTGTTTTGGTAATTTGCCGGTGTTGCTGGGGTCTCTTCTTTTTTTAAAAAACATTATGTCCAGCTCCTCCTGGACACAGGAGTAAAGTAAAGTATGTTAATATACACCAGGGAAATGCTTAGTTGTGAATAGGTGTGAAGTATGCCTCACTAGGTTACTTCACGAGCGGGCTGCACAATACCTCGGTGTGGCGTATGAAAAATACGATAAGGATACAATTTCTTTTCCTCTAACCTTGGGGTGAACACTTGTGTGCTTCTGGTACAACCTGGATGCCACCCCAAGCTGTTTGACTGCAATGAATTACTACGCATGGCTCCCTGATGACTGGCCAATATAGGCTGGTGACCTGGAACCCACATGAACTGCACTGTATGTTGCTTGAAAATAACGAATAACGAATAATCGCATGAGGTAAACCATCACAATTAGGAAGGTTTCAAGACAAGGTGACCTTAGAACTGGTCCTAATATTTGTTTTGAGAGGAAAAGATTAATATGTCTTACATGGCGATATGTCCTGACATCTCCCATATAACAGCTAAGGAACATATCTCTCTCTGTTGATGTAAAAAAAAAAATCCCTTTAATCCCAAACTTTTGTCTTTGAACCCAATCTGAATAGTGTGTGACTACAAAGAACACCATTCCTCTCTCTGTCTAAGGAGCCGGTATCCCCCATAATCTAGGGGAAGGCTGGGAGCAAAAACTAAAAGTGCTTAGTAATCTTATGCATGTTTTTTGTAAAAGAATAATAAAATCCCTACAGAGCACAGGTAGAGTGTGCCTTTTTTATGCATGGTCCTCTCACAAATTCACGTTTGTGTTTTGAGTGCTAATGGTTTCGCTGTGCAGTGTCACTAGCACTCCAAGCCCTATCTTTGTTTATTTTATTAATTTATAAGAGAATATAATAAATAAACAAGGGGAGTCCCTTGATGTATGCATTCATCTATCTCATGTCCATCTGTGTGTTCTCTCATGTCTAGGTTACTCTGACATACTTTGTTCAGGTAGGACTCACCAGAGCACATCTAAAAAAAAATTGATTGCATTTTTTTCTTGTTTTTTCTATTACTTTATATACAGGCGAATAGGCCCCTTAGTATGAATTAGGGATCCATGGCCCTCTGAAATGCCACAGACCCGTTTGGGCTTCGTACAAGGGCGGAAACATGTTGGTCTGAATTCCTTTGGCAGAGTCACTACTCTCACATGACCGCCTCAGAACTTTTTAACCTTACCTAACGTACCCAATAATAAAGCCAAATAGCTGCGATATGTTAAGGTATTTTTAATGCACTGACCTCGATCCCTTCACTGTCCAGTAGCTTTTATCTACCCTGTGTAGAGTCCCACAGGAGGTCGAGTCCACCCTGGAGGTATTAGCCATCCAGGGTGGGAAGGTTGCTGATGATAAAGCATGGCACAGTTCTGTATGTGAGGCTTCCTCTTTCATAAGGATGACCCTTCTTGTACCTTTCTCTCCCTCCTTCAGTACTCACACATGCTATCTAGGACCATTTTAGTATGATAATCCCATTGATTAGGGCTAGGTACGAACACTAATAGTGCCCCCTACCAGGGCTGTTTCTAGGTGTTTTGCCGCCCTAGGCGAGAATTGAAAATGCCGCCCCCTCCCTTTTACTACCATCACCCTCTCCCCCGTCATCCAGGCTAGAGAGGCAAACCCTCTACTGCCGAACCCTTCTATGTTACTCTCATATACTATCAGGAAACACGATCACAACAGTCAGTCCTGAAAATGACCTCAAAGAAAGGCCCAGGCTGGACCGTTGCGGTAGCCATACACTCACAGAACTATGTACACGGTTGCCCAATAGAGCCTTGTGTTTAAATACCACAGAGGCTTCAAGTGCACCTTGTTTTCAAAACCAGAAACAACAACAATAGTAACTTGCAGCCTCTTCCAAGGCCAGACCTAGTGGTTTTGCCAAATGCTTGTTTTTTTCCCACTGAGGCACCTGAAATAGTTATCATCTACCATTGCTCGGGGTGCCACACATTTGGCTAAATGAGGAGCTGGGATTACATATCAGGGTCTCCTGCTCAGCAGCTGCAATTTTACCGCATCCGCTCTCTGTAACACACCAGACTACTATAAAGAAGTTAATGTTCCGTTTCTTGTAAAAGCCCATTTTTACACAACACTTGCTGTAGGGGAGTGCATGTGAGGAGTATTTTAAGAGCTCAGCAGTTTGGCGGATGAAGGAACAGGGGTACTGGGATTATAAATGAGTATCCTCAGGACCATACTGTTGATCAAACGGGAAGCGGGGTCTACTTGTTCGTGAACACCTTGCAGGCATGTGGAACTCCGATGCTAGTGGGTGCAAAAAGGTCTGCTTTTAACTATATACGGAATCGAAGTATTTAAAATAATGTAATATCCGTTTAGAATCAAAGCATACAAATGTATATGAGGGCAGGTCACACTGTAAAGAAACAATCTTTGCAGTGTCCGAGTGCTAAATTTGGTCTATATCTCCTCCTCACAGACAAATTTGTCATGATAGAAATCGATGAATGATTAGATGGATCCATGAATAGCTGGATAGATGGATTATTCTGTGAGTGAACAGAGGAATGTTAGAAGTGAAGAATAAACTGTGCAGATGAATTAATTAATGGAAAAATAATCATTTATACGAGAAGTGATTGCATGGCTATGTTGTGAATGCATTAACAAATGGGTGCAGGAATAAAAACATGGATGTGTGAATTAACAAGATAATGAATGCATGCGTGAAGGAATTCGATGGCACACGCTGTGCACTATAGTCTGGTTGCTAAGGATGAGACCCTGTAGATAAAAAAACATTGTGCAAAACTCTATTTCTAAACAAGACTCCTCCACCCACCACCAGCTGTAAACCGCTTAGCTAACAGCAGCGCTCACCTGAGGGCTCATACCTTGTGTTCTGGTGCAGGTAGCCCTGGTCCAAGGAGTAAGGGGCCACCCCCGAGTGCACCCCTATCGCAGGAGTGCCACCAGGCAGCAAGAGCGGCTGCCTCATGTAGGCTCCGGCCCCCGAGGAGCTCCAGTGCGACGGAGTGCTGGCATAAGGCGAGTAGCAGTCCATTGCGCTGGCCAGGGCAGGCGAGGAGGGCAGGGGGATGCTGCTGCCGCCGCTCTCTGGCAGATAGTCCCCCCCCCCCCGGAAGGGCAGCTGGCAATGTAGCTGGAGCCAGTGCTAGGGGCCTATGGTGGGCGCCGCAGAGCCCCTCCAGGCCCACGGAGCCATAGCCCCCCTAGTGGCAGCGCAGCAGGGCCAGGGGTGCCTGGAAGTCGAAGGTCCTGAAACCCAGGCCGTTGACCATGTGGTACATCTACATGGTGGACTACAGCTCCTGGCACTTGCACCAGAAACCGCGGGGCCGCCTCCAGAAGGAACCCTCCTCGAACATGAACTCGGAGGCCTGGTCGATGGTCCAGTAGCGGCCTTTGCCGGGCCGGCCCAGGCCCTTGGGCAGCTTGATGAAGCACTCGTTGAGGGAGAGGTTGTGGCGCACTGAGTTCTTCCATCCTGGTAGGCCCTGTGGAAGAAGGGGAAGCGCGCCTGCAGGAACTGGTAGATCTCGCTCAGCGTCAGGTGCCGCATCGGCGTGCTCTGGATGGCCATGACGATCTGCGCAATGTAGGAGTAGGCAGGCTTCTCCGGCCGCCGCAGGGCTTCTTGGGCTTCGACGAGGCCGACGGCTCCATGGGGGCAGGTGGCGGTGATGGAGCAGGGTTTTTACTTTAAAACCGAATATCTGTTTCATTTTCGCATGTTATAATTAAAAGTACTACTGATTAATTATTAATGACTAAAAGTTTGTCGAATGTTGACTAATCAACCTTATTAACAAGAGAATTACACGTGGGAATGCTATTGCATGGCTAAATAACAAGTGAACTAAGTTGGTGAGCAAACTGACAGAAAACGATGTTGCTTATGTGATGTTATGGTGTTTTGCGCTTATAATTAATATGCATTAATGGCTTCTGATGTCGCAAATGGCTAGATAAATACACACACATAAGGATATTAGCAGGGGAATAACACTGTATAATCATTTCTATGCATTTCTAATTCTGTTTTATGTCTACTTTGCTTTAAGTTGTCCATTGGGCCTGCCACAAAATGGCCGCCACCCGCAGCCTGCATTGGAGTTGCTGGAAATTTACAGAAAGGCATCGCTCTGCCTGTGACCTTGCACCTCCGGTGAACTGAAAAGCCATAAGCATGATGACAAGTCTGGGACATCGGCCAAAATCCCCTGAAAGACGGAAAAGTTGATACGAACTTAGAGTGAACCCATCTTTGCAACAAATTCACCTAATAGAGACATCCGTAGATGTTGCGAATTGGTCATGAACATACAATTCTGCTATTCATTATTTGGGACAATCTATGCGTGAGAATAACACGTACAATATCGAAAAGTACCAAGATGACATTATTTCCGCCATTCATCCGTTCTGAATAAAGAAATGTTACTTTTTAGAATGTAAATTTCAGTATAACTATAAGTAGACTAGAGAGGTCTAGCGCCACTTCTTCCCGAGCTGATGATGCGAGGTCCCTATGCTGACGGAGAGGACGATGACTCTACATGACGGCAGAAGACTCTAAATACTTCTACAGAGGACCGGTTCTGACTTAGGATCTGACTTTTAGACAGAATAGGTAAATATGAGAAAAATGAATTTGCATTTAATTGGCTTTTCTTGAAAAATTAGATAAATGAACAATTTGTTTGAATTACTGTCTCGGGTGAATATTTCTGGTCATGTTTATTGATTTTATTGTGTATTCTTTGAAATGTATTTTGCTAGATCCACAAGCAACTAGCTGGTCGCATTGACCTCAAAGTACAGGCAGATTAGATAGAGCATATGTGAAAGGTGGTTTTCTCCTTTACAGGGCACGGATAGTCTGATTTAGGGTGAATGTTGGTGTAATGGGCCCCACCAGCGTGTGATGTGTGTATGTGTGTGTGTGACTGTGAAATCATTCCGTCCGTGGAAGTAGAGGGGATTCGGAAGCTCTGATCTGCACCAGTTTCTTGGTAGCAGATTGATGGTTAGCTATTGTCTTGATCTGGCGAAATTGCGTGTATATAGGCTTATTGGTTATTGATTGATATTTGTACTAACACTATATGTTGAAGTCGTGTTGAGTTCTATGTATTGTGAACGGCTTCTGGGATGTAGAAAGTTGGTGACAGTTCCATAGTAGAGCAGAGGGAGTGTTGCTCTCGGGAAAAAAAGGCGGGATTGTTGGCCCTGTATGCAGACAGGGGAAAACGTGTGACAATTGAAGTTGCGCGTCGCATTTGTCTGGGTTCGACAAGGTAGCATCGCCGTGTGTTGCCATTAGAAACGTTTTCTGTGTGAGAGAAGTGTATATGATAGCAAAGGTTATCTGTGAAACTCTGGTCTTAAGTCCCAGGGATCCGTAAGGTATTCCGTTAAAGCTTACCGCTGGAGAAGTAATAGGTATTCTCGGAGCTTGTTGGAAGGGTAGGGCAGAGGTAAGCGCTGCTTTGTTAACGTATGATATAATTTTGTAGTAGGACAGACTGTTCGCTGTCCTCGGGAAAGACAAAATTCTGTGTGAATGAACTACATTTTCTGGTGTGTAAGTGTGTGAATGAGAAGGCATTTTGGTTAATTGGGAAACTCTTAGGAGCATTCCGGAGGGAAACAGTTAATTGATGCTTGTTAGAAGGGTAAAGTAGAGGGATGTGCTACTTTATCAACGGAAGTAACGATTCTGTAGTAGGGCAGAGGTAAGCGCTGTTCTCGGGAAAGGCAGAATTCTCGTGGGAAAGGTCTTTTGCTGTTCTGTGGCTAGCGAAGCAGACAATGGAGATGTTTGTATGTTGTAACTAACAGACTCGTAGAAGTTGAAACAAAGTCTACCGAGTAGTCTTGTAAAGGAGGGGTAGACGAGAAGGACAGGAGACAGGAGCAGAAGCGACTGCAGCGACTGCTGACGTCAGGGAGACCGCACTGTGATTGGACAGTGGGTTAGAACGGTGGAAGCGCAGAGATTGGTGTGCTAGTGTACGCCGCGCTAGGATTGGGAGACATACAGGGTGACGTAGACGCTCCAGGATTGGTGCGTTGGTGTGAGTCGCGCTAGGATTCGCGGACTGAGTCAGTGACGTAGACGCTCCAGGATTGGTGCGTTGGTGTGAGCCGCGCTGCAATTGGACAAGAGATCGTACAGCTGCAGTAAGAGTAAACAGCTAGGGGAAAATAAGGAAAATGTATTACCATGCTGAGGAAAAGAAGAAAAAATCCTTGTTCAGTAAGGTTAAAACCTGGTTTGACAAGGATAAAGACATAGTGACAAGGGAAGGACAGTTATTGCCCCCGATAAGAACCCCGGCATCCTTCATGGTTGCGAAGTATGGGTATCATACCTGTATTTGGTTAGATAACTGGGTGAAATACACTAAGACTGACGGAATGTTAGCGTTCCCAGAACATGGTTCATTTAATCTGGCCATACTGAGGAACTTATGAGAGCAGATGATGAACCTAGAGCCTCGGCCTAGGCCGACGCAGTTTGAGGCATTACCTGAATGGGAAGACGAAATGCATGAACGAGAAAAGCAGAGGGGTGGGGGTAGTTACAGATACATGTTTGGGCGAAAGTATGATCGCGAAACCCATCATGACAGAATGAGAAGGTGGCGAGATGCCAGTATGACCGAGGGGTTATATCCTGTAAGAACAGCAGAGGAATCAGGAGGGAGAATGTGTACAGAAAAAGAACATAATGTAGAGACCAGAAGATATGGGGCAAATGAGTCTGATGATGATATCTTAGAGGATATGCTCTACAAAAGACCACCCCCGTATAGAAGAGAACCAGAGGTAGGAACAGCAGTTACCCCAGTGAGAAACACCCTGTGGATTATAAAGACAGAGGCTACAGCCCCTGAGCTGAAAAGTGGTTGTTCTTTGGCAGAAAGAGAGAGAGATAGAGAAAGAGAGATAGAGAGAGAGAGAGAGAGAGAGAGAGAGAGAGAGAGATAGGAAAAGAGAGAGAGAAAGAGAGAGAGAGAGAGAAAGAGAGTTAGTGAGAGAGAGAGAGAGAGAGAGAGAGAGAGAGAAAGAGAGAGAGAATGAACTTGAAAATGAAAAGACCAGAGAACTAGCAAGAACTACATCTGAACTAACAGAGAAAATCAGGGAGCTGACTAAGAATCTTGAGGCTGTTATAGTGCCTGTGACAATAGGCCCGGTTATGCCGATTTTTGACAAGCAGAGGACGGGTGAAAATGGTTTGACGGTGCCATATGTGGGCAATAGGTTGATTGTACCTCCGGAACAGGCAGAAATGAGAGCGGGAGAAACACAATGAGGAACAGGAGAAAATCAGTGGAGACATACTGTATGTGGAGGGGAAATGAGTGTGCAGACTAACTCAAGTTTGAATTCTGGATTTATGGAAGGGAACAGAGGATCAATTTTGGAACCGCAGAGGGTGGCAGAACCAGGGGGTGCGGAAAAATCTGTGATAACTGCTGAAGATTTGAATGACTGGCTGAAAACATTACAGAAAAAGGAGAAAGAGTCACAGGGAATGGATGTAGCTAGGCTACGTATGGAGATGGAAGAATTGATAGTAGGAACCATATCTACAGAAACACTGAAGAATTATCAGGAAGGGGAGATTCTCTTTTTATGTAAGAGTATCACATGGAGAGCAAAGAACATACACGACAGGTTGAAAGGAATAGCCAGTGAAGTGGGAATTGACATGGATAAGGTGAAAGCTTTACAGAAAACATACCGAGTGGATTTTTCAGACAAAGATATTGAGAATCTGAACAATGCAGGCCGAACAGGACAGATTAAGGAAATGATTGCCTTGTTAAGAAAATGGGGAGATGTAGAAAGATGGAAAGACAGATGGTATCGAAAGCGAGAGGATGGAGTGGATAGAACCTACTCAGCATTTCCCTTAACAGAAAAAGAGAAGGCAGCGACAGCTTATCCCATGAGAGAGATTCCAGGAGGAGGGTACGTACATGTCCCATGGACCAGACAGGATATTTTATCATTTACGAATGATTTCCCTCGATTAAGGGAAAAGCCAGTGGAGTGGTACAGACAAGTCAACAGATTTGTAAAGCTGTCATAAGTACTGTGGATTGACCTGAATAGTCTGTTTGATATAATTGTACCAGCAGACTTGTGGGCAGAATGTAAAATAGTCATAGACTGGCCCACTAAGGAATACCCGAGAGATCAAAAAACAGGAGCTCCAGACCCGGAGGTAATGAAAAAGTATGAGCAGGTTATGGCCTTCTTGAAAAATAAAGTACCCCCCAAGGAAACAGACTGGGTTAAAATAGACCGAACACATCAGGAATTGAAAGAATCAGTCCATGCTTACTATGAAAGACTGATACTAGCTTTTAAGCAGTTCAGTGGAGATGAACACCTGGGTGACAAGGATCTGAGTCATTTTGTGTACAGATTTGTGTATGGTTTGCAGCCTGAAATCAGCGAAATGATACGGCAGCATACCGTGGACTGGCAGAGTAAGAAGATTGATGAGATTTTGAGACATGCAAAATACTTCAGTGATGAGATTGAGGCAAAACAAAGAAAGCTGAAAGAAAAGGCAATGTGGGCACAAGTTAAAGTTGCAGAAAGACAGGAAGCTCAGCTGGTTGAACAGGCAAATAACCCAGGAAATAAACCTAGGTTTGGTCCAGGAAAAGGAAAAGGGAATATTGAAGAAGCAAAGAAAAAGTTCCCCTGCCACAACTGTGGAAAATTGGGGCACTGGAAATCCGAGTGTAAGAATCCACCATCCACTAACGATGAAAATTCATCATTGAATTCGCAGGTGCAGAGCGAGGGGTGTGGTCAGCATCGGCAACAGCAGAAGACTGATAAGCAGCAGAATCAGGTGCCAAAACCACCCTTGCCACTGCGAAAAGGATCCCAGAAGTACAGCCAAGAATCGGGGTTCTACGATGAAGAGCAGGTAATCAAACCAAAATGCGCAAGCGCTGTATCTCAGTACTGGCTGAAAAATGAGGGAAGTGACTCTGAGGGAGACTTCTGACGATGCCGAAGAGAGGAGGAGGAGTGCTTACTTGGCGCAACTCTGGAAATAGACCAGGCAGGACCTTTTGTAGACGGGAAAATTAATGGTGAAAGCATCACTTTCCTAGTTGATACTGGGGCCACGAGATCAACTGTCAGGTCAGCTGATATAAAGAATCTTCCTCTCTCGGACGAAGCAATCCAAGTGGTTGGTGTGTCCAACACACAGATCAAAACACTGCTTACTGAACCAGTAAAGGTTAGAATATGGCAATTTTCAGACATGCACCGATTCGTGGTGTGTGACACCAGTCCAGTGAACCTGTTAGGCAGGGATCTGCTGTGCAAAATGAATTGCACTATTTTCTGTACTTCAGATGGAATAACTTTTGAAACACCTGATGAGGATGTGCTATATAGAATGACCATGGATAACAGAGAATGTGAGGCTTTGGGAACATATACAATATTTAATCCTGATGCATTACCCCCAGAGTTGAAACAGACCGTGAAAGCAGCAGTTTGGGATTTTACTGGAGAAGATGTGGGCCTGATGAGAAATGTAGATCCAGTAAAGATTACTGTAAAAGAGGGAGTGGTTTACCCAAATATACTGCAATACAGATTGACACCTGAAATAATTGAAGGGATAACACCCTTAATTGAGAAGATGATCCAGCAAGGGGTGTTAAGAGAAATATTGAGCAGCCCATGTAACTCACCGATAATGGGACTGAAGAAACCTAATGGAAAGTTCAGAATAGTACAAGATTTGAGAAAGATTAACAAGATTGTTGTGCCATGTTGTCCGATTGTGCCAAATCCATCAGTGATTTTGTATCAGATTCCCCATGATGCAGAATGGTATACGGTAATTGATTTGTGTCATGCTTTCTTTTCAATCCCATTGCATCATGACAGCCAGCCAATATTTTCATTTAGATTTGGAGAGCGGATCTTGGCATGGTGCCGAATCCCACAGGGGTATACAGAGAGCCCCTCAATATTTAATCAATTGCTAAAGAAATCTATGGAAAGTCTGACAATGCCTGAAAATTCAGTCTTGGTCCAATATATTGATGACCTATTGGTGGCATCAAAAACACGTGAAGCTTGTGAAGTAGATACCATTGCATTGCTGAATCACTTGGCAGATGGAGGTTTAAAGGTATCTCCAGCAAAATTGCAGTTCTGTAAGAAAGAAGTCCAGTATCTGGGACACAATATTGAGAAAGGCCTGAGAAAAGTGACTATTGACAGAATCAAAATCATTAGGGGAATGAGAGCCCCAATGACATAAAGAGAGGTGAGAATGTTCCTGGGAATGGTGGGTTACTGTCGTCAGTGGATAAGTAATTTTTCCCTGATTGCCAAACTATTGATTAAATTGACCAAAAGTGAGGTGAAAAACCCATTAGAACTAAACCCAGAAGAAATGGCTGCATTCAGAGAGCTGAAAGACAGACTTTGTGAAGCTCCCACCCTAGGGATGCCTGATTATGAAAAGGAATTTGAATTGTACTGTAGTGAGAGAAATGGATGTGCACTTTCAGTGTTAATCCAGAAACACGGACGTCTGAGAAGACCAATTGCCTATTTCTCAGCAACTCTTGATCCAGTAGCTGTGGGTTTGCCAGGTTGCCTGAAAGCAGTAGCTGCTACTTGCAAAAGTTTGGAACGAAGTGAGGGAATCATAATGGGATACCCTGTACGGGTATTTGTACCCCATGATGTGGCAATCCTTTTAACAAGGAGCCGGACACAGTTTATGTCTCATAGTCGGCTGACTAAATATGAGAAAGTCATTCTTGGTGCAACCAATGTAAGTCTGGAGAGATGTGTGAATGTGAATCCAGCGACACTGTTACCTGATGCTGAATGTGTGGGAGTGAGAAACGATGTTGATCATGATTGCCTGGATGTACTTGATTACTGCACAAAACCAAGGCCAGACATAAGAGATCTGCCATTGCCTGAAAGTGATCATGTGTTGTTTGTGGATGGATCTTGTCTGAGAACAGATGAAGGAGTGTTGAGTGCTGCATATGCTGTGTGCAAAGTCTCGGAAGTTGTGGAAGCATCACCCTTGAAAGGAGTTAAATCCGCTCAGGTGGCAGAACTGGTGGCACTGACAAAGGCATGCAAGATTGGGAGGAGTGTGAGAGTGACTGTGATGACTGACAGCCAGTATGGCTTCGGAGTTGTCCATGATTTTGGCCAGCTATGGCTACAAAGAGGTTTCCTGACCTCAAGTGGAACTCCCATAAAGAATGCTGAAGTGGTTGGAAAACTGCTAGAGGCGATACAGCTGCCTAAAGAACTAGCAGTTGTAAAATGTGCTGCTCATGGTCATGGTGACGATTTTGTAACAGTTGGTAATAAGTTTGCCAATGACATAGCACAATATTGTGCAAGGAACAATCACTCAATTAACAGGAGTAAAGAACGGGAAATGTCTTCTTGTTCATTAATGTTTACTAATGAAGTGGGGACATGGGAGAAAGTAAAACAGCTGCAGGATGAGGCAGAAGATGATGAAATGAGAGATTGGGTGAAGGCAGGTTGTGCACCTAGAGAAAAGGATCATGTGTGGGTCTACAGGGATGGAAGACCAGTCATGCCTAACAGCATGCTATCAACAATGGCAAGGATGTATCATGGCCAGGGACACCTGGGAAGGGATGCTATGACAAGAGCCTTTAAGCAAACCTGGTACAGTCCAAAGTTCAGACTGATAGCAGAAAGTCTCTGCCAGAGATGTCTGATATGTCAGCAATTCAATCCTGGAAAGAAAACTGTGGTGAGCCTAGGAACAATAGGCAGAGAGGGAGGACCCTTCACAAGAATGCAGATAGATTTCATTGAAATGCCCCCAGTCAACAGGTTGAGGTATGTCCTGGTGGTGGTCTGTTTGTTCTCAAGGTGGGTGGAGGCGTACCCAACAAGAAGAAATGATGGGATAAACAGTGGCAAAATTACTGTTAAGAGAGTTCATCCCAAGATACGGGTTCCCAGTAACCATTGAGTCAGACAGAGGAGGACATTTTTATAATGAAATCATGGGTCTGATTTGTGAAGCATTGAGTGTACAGCAGAAGTTGCATTGTGCTTACAGACCAGAGGCTTCTGGGGTTGTTGAGCAGATGAATGGTACTATCAAAAACAGAATTGGCAAAATGTGCTTAGCCACAGGAATGAAATGGCCCGATGTCTTGCCTCTAGTCCTGATGACCATTAGGTCTACTCCAGACAGAACAACAGGTTTCAGTCCACATGAAATTATCATGGGGCGTGCTATGAGGCATGCATATGTACCAGTGAACAAGCTGATGACTATAACTGATGACATGATTTTGGATTACTGCAAAGGCCTGGCTGACGCAGTTCATTCTGTGTTTCACCAGGTTGGAGAAGACACCACCACACTTGAAAAGAAACCAGCCCATGATCTGAGCCCAGGGGACTGGGTAAGGATAAAAGTCCACAGAAGAAAAAACTGCCTGGTTCCAAGGTGGGGAAGGCCAAGACAAGTCATCTTGACCACAACAACTGCTGTGAAGTGCGCTGGTGTGAAGAATTGGATACATGCAAGCCACACACTGAGAGTTCCAAATCCAAGAGATGGTACTGGAAAAGAATACTTTGAAGAATCAGATTCCAGTGATGATGCAGACAGTGAGGCAGTAAGAAGGAAAAAGAATCCTGAAAGTGGGGAAAGTGAGTCAAGGGAAGTTTTCATCCCACCTGAAGAGGGTCTGAAGAGAACAGTGCAAACTGCAGAAGCAAGCTCAGACTCAGAAGAATTGCCTGAGGTTCTAATTGACAGTGATCAACACAAAAAGAAAGAAAGAAAAGAAAAGAACATTCCAACAGAAGAGACACCTGAGTCACATGAAGGAATTGGACAAGTTCCACCTGAGATAAATATTGAAGAAAAAGGGACAGACAAAGACAGAGAGGGACAGATTGCGTAAAAAACCCCGAGGAGGTGTAGGGAACATCAACAACAAGCTAGGTGAAGGGACAAGCAGACAGCAAGAAGATTGCGTCTCGGAGACCCGAGGAGGGACAGAAGCAGGGAAATCTCAATTGGTGGAAAAAGAGACTGTTGGAGAAAAAGAAGTTGCTAAAGAAAAGAAAGCTGTTAATGAACCAGTAGCAACTGAAACAGAGTCTGATGAAAGTGACAATGAGACACATGGAGGACGAGTTCTGAGAAAGAGAACTTGGCTTGGAGAAAGAAACAATAAAGAAGGAAAGCAAAAGAGAAACGCTAAAGGAGATCTTTGGCCAAATAAGATAAAGAGACTGAGGTACAGACTGACACGAGTTAACTCTTCGAGAGCTGAGCAGGTGAACGAAGTGTCAAGTCAAAACCCAACCAAAGAAGAAGAAACAAAGATACCTGAAAGAGAAAAAAGAATAAGAAAACCAAACCAGAGGTACAAGTCACCGGAATGGACGTATGTGGCACTGCCTGAAGAAGGAGAAGAGGCGGACAGCCAAGGAAGTCCAGAGGAGGCTTTACTGAAGGAGGTTGCTGAAGAAGAAGCTGTGGGAATCCTGAGAGTTATCTTGTCCGATATTGGAGAAGAGACGGATGTTCAGGACCTGATACAATTTGATGATGATGAAGAGACAGTGAAAAGTGATGAAAATCCAAATTGAGTGAATCGAAGAAAAATCACTTGGAGAAGAGAAGAAGAAGTAATACTAAAAATTAGTAGAGTGTAATAATCTGTTGGGTACTTGCTGCCGTTAAAAGTTCAGTAAAGGAGTAGAAGAGGCTAAGTCAAAAGACACGGTCAAATTAACAAAATGGCTAACACTGAGAATAAAAGTAGATGTACCTTTCTGAAGAGATGGCGCAAAATGTGCTGCTGCTGTACAGGTTTATTAATGCTGCTTTGGAGGGTGCTTGCTCTACTGATTTCATTTAGAGTCACTATAGACACTTTAGAAGGTCATACTGAGAACAAGACTAATATAGGGAAGAGTCCATTAAAGGTAGTTTCGACTAGAACTAGTAATGTACATATTCACAAAGATAGGTCAATTAATGATTTTTCTAGCAATGTTTTTTCTAAATTGTTGTATGAGTACGTAAAGACAATGGAAGTAAGGGATTGCTACGTCTGCATGCAATTACCTGCCTCTGTTTCGGAAGGAGTGACTTATCATCTTCCGGCTACGTATGGAATTTCCTGTAGTGTGTTGATTAGTATATTTTATCAGTTAGGGAAATTAGATTACAATATGTCTAATATAGATAATATTCTTGGGCAGTTGCCTATGAATAAAGCACTGAATCATGCAAAAGATGCTAACACTTTAGGTGAGATTTTTCTAGAAACCAAAGAATTAACCTTAGACTATGTTTTTAGAAACAATTTAACTTGCAAATTGAAAGGAGAAGAGAAGAATTTTCTAGACATGGTTGAGCGAAGAAGGTTGAACATGCACAAGAAAGCAGAAGGGCATAAAATAAGTGACACAATGACACAATGTGGGATATTGAGAAAGAAAAGGAGTTGAAAAATGGAGCCAGTCCAACTATGGCTATAGATGCCCCACAGAAAGGAAAACTGTGCATTACCAGGAAGAGATCCCAATATGATTATTATTTCATAGGGACTAGTGAGTGCCATGATACATACTTTATTGCAACCGGATGGGGATTTAGAGGAGGAGAAGATCCAGTTATTCCGGGAGTGTATTATATTTGTGGGAACAAGGCTTATTACCGTTTGCCTGACCATTGGTTTGGTACATGTTATATTGGCCTGGTCTTTCCAAAGATTTTTCACATGGATAGAGTAGACGATGCTGAACATTCTAACACATTAACACGCTATAAAAGAGAAACATGGACAGAAATTGTAGGAGATATTTTTGGAGCTTTAATTCCAGCAGTGGGAATTTCTTTAAATGCATATGGCATTCGGAAACTGTCAACAGTGGTGGATCGCTTGTCAACAAGCACCGCTGGAGGCTTTCTTTTGGTTAATACAGAAATGGTTGCTTTGCGTGCTATGGCAATGCAAAATCGACTTGCCCTTGACATTCTTTTGGCAAAAGAGGGTGGAGTCTGTGGAATGCTGAAAGTTCAACATTGTTGCACTTACATTCCTGACGAAAGTAAAGATCTAAAGGTTTACATCAAAAATATTACTGATTTGCATGAAGATTTAGTACCACTGGAAGCTGAAAGTATCTGGACTAAAATGGCTAATAAGATGATTGCTATTAAGAACTTTGTAGCTAAGATAGGTAGTACCCATTTTGATAAGATATTATTTCCATTAACTTGTGTAATAGTTGCATTATTGATCCTTAGATTAGGATGTATGTGTTGTAGATATAGAAGAAATTAAAAAGAAAATCACAAAAGAAAATGTTAAAAAGAGACAAAAGAAATCAGAAAGAGATCGACAAGAAATAGAACTAGAAGAGCTAAGAGAAAGCAAGTATATAGAAACTAAAAAGGAAGATGAGGTGGAAACTAGGGTCTAAAAACAAGAACAAGAAGACATTTCAAATTCTTCTAAAAGGGGAAATTAAATTGATTTTTGGGGTTTTGATTTTTGTGGTGATTACATATCACCAAAGGGGGGATTGATGGAGCAGGGTTTTTACTTTAAAACCGAATATCTGTTTCATTTTCGCATGTTATAATTAAAAGTACTACTGATTAATTATTAATGACTAAAAGTTTGTCGAATGTTGACTAATCAACCTTATTAACAAGAGAATTACACGTGGGAATGCTATTGCATGTCTAAATAACAAGTGAACTAAGTTGGTGAGCAAACTGACAGAAAACGATGTTGCTTATGTGATGTTATGGTGTTTTGCGCTTATAATTAATATGCATTAATGGCTTCTGATGTCGCAAATGGCTAGATAAATACACACACATAAGGGTATTAGCAGGGGAATAACACTGTATAATCATTTCTATGCAGTAATTCTGTTTTATGTCTACTTTGCTTTAAGTTGTCCATTGTGGCCTGCCACAAAATGTCCGCCACCCGCAGCCTGCATTGGAGTTGCTGGAAATTTACAGAAAGGCATCGCTCTGCCTGTGACCTTGCACCTCCGGTGAACTGAAAAGCCATAAGCATGATGACAAGTCTGGGACATCGGCCAAAAGCCCCTGAACGACGGAAAAGTTGATACGAACTTAGAGTGAACCCATCTTTGCAACAAATTCACCTAATAGAGACATCCGTAGATGTTGCGAATTGGTCATGAACATTCAATTCTGCTATTCATTATTTGGGACAATCTATGCGTGAGAATAACACGTACAATATCGAAAGTACCAAGATGACATTATTTCCGCCATTCATCCGTTCTGAATAAAGAAATGTTACTTTTTAGAATGTAAATTTCAGTATAACTATAAGTAGACTAGAGAGGTCTAGCGCCACTTCTTCCCGAGCTGATGATGCGAGGTCCCTATGCTGACGGAGAGGACGATGACTCTACATGACAGCAGAAGACTCTAAATACTTCTACAGAGGACCGGTTCTGACTTAGGATCTGACTTTTAGACAGAATAGGTAAATATGAGAAAAATGAATTTGCATTTAATTGGCTTTTCTTGAAAAATTAGATAAATGAACAATTTGTTTGAATTACTGTCTCGGGTGATTATTTCTGGTCATGTTTATTGATTTTATTGTGTATTCTTTGAAATGTATTTTGCTAGATCCACAAGCAACTAGCTGGTCGCATTGACCTCAAAGTACAGGCAGATTAGATAGAGCATATGTGAAAGGTGGTTTTCTCCTTTACAGGGCACGGATAGTCTGATTTAGGGTGAATGTTGGTGTAATGGGCCCCACCAGCGTGTGATGTGTGTATGTGTGTGTGTGACTGTGAAATCATTCCGTCCGTGGAAGTAGAGGGGATTCGGAAGCTCTGATCTGCACCAGTTTCTTGGTAGCAGATTGATGGTTAGCTATTGTCTTGATCTGGTGAAATTGCGTGTATATAGGCTTATTGGTTATTGATTGATATTTGTACTAACACTATATGTTGAAGTCGTGTTGAGTTCTATGTATTGTGAACGGCTTCTGGGATGTAGAAAGTCGGTGACAGTTCCATAGTAGAGCAGAGGGAGTGTTGCTCTCGGGAAAAAAAGGCGGGATTGTTGGCCCTGTATGCAGACAGGGGAAAACGTGTGACAATTGAAGTTGCGCGTCGCATTTGTCTGGGTTCGACAAGGTAGCATCGCCGTGTGTTGCCATTAGAAACGTTTTCTGTGTGAGAGAAGTGTATATGATAGCAAAGGTTATCTGTGAAACTCTGGTCTTAAGTCCCAGGGATCCGTAAGGTATTCCGTTAAAGCTTACCGCTGGAGAAGTAATAGGTATTCTCGGAGCTTGTTGGAAGGGTAGGGCAGAGGTAAGCGCTGCTTTGTTAACGTATGATATAATTTTGTAGTAGGACAGACTGTTCGCTGTCCTCGGGAAAGACAAAATTCTGTGTGAATGAACTACATTTTCTGGTGTGTAAGTGTGTGAATGAGAAGGCATTTTGGTTAATTGGGAAACTCTTAGGAGCATTCCGGAGGGAAACAGTTAATTGATGCTTGTTAGAAGGGTAAAGTAGAGGGATGTGCTACTTTATCAACGGAAGTAACGATTCTGTAGTAGGGCAGAGGTAAGCGCTGTTCTCGGGAAAGGCAGAATTCTCGTGGGAAAGGTCTTTTGCTGTTCTGTGGCTAGCGAAGCAGACAATGGAGATGTTTGTATGTTGTAACTAACAGACTCGTAGAAGTTGAAACAAAGTCTACCGAGTAGTCTTGTAAAGGAGGGGTAGACGAGAAGGACAGGAGACAGGAGCAGAAGCGACTGCAGCGACTGCTGACGTCAGGGAGACCGCACTGTGATTGGACAGTGGGTTAGAACGGTGGAAGCGCAGAGATTGGTGTGCTAGTGTACGCCGCGCTAGGATTGGGAGACATACAGGGTGACGTAGACGCTCCAGGATTGGTGCGTTGGTGTGAGTCGCGCTAGGATTCGCGGACTGAGTCAGTGACGTAGACGCTCCAGGATTGGTGCGTGCCGCGCTGCAATTGGACAAGAGATCGTACAGCTGCAGTAAGAGTAAACAGCTAGGGGAAAATAAGGAAAATGTATTACCATGCTGAGGAAAAGAAGAAAAAATCCTTGTTCAGTAAGGTTAAAACCTGGTTTGACAAGGATAAAGACATAGTGACAAGGGAAGGACAGTTATTGCCCCCGATAAGAACCCCGGCATCCTTCATGGTTGCGAAGTATGGGTATCATACCTGTATTTGGTTAGATAACTGGGTGAAATACACTAAGACTGACGGAGTGTTAGCGTTCCCAGAACATGGTTCATTTAATTTGGCCATACTGAGGAACTTATGAGAGCAGATGATGAACCTAGAGCCTCGGCCTAGGCCGACGCAGTTTGAGGCATTACCTGAATGGGAAGACGAAATGCATGAACGAGAAAAGCAGAGGGGTGGGGGTAGTTACAGATACATGTTTGGGCGAAAGCATGATCGCGAAACCCATCATGACAGAATGAGAAGGTGGCGAGATGCCAGTATGACCGAGGGGTTATATCCTGTAAGAACAGCAGAGGAATCAGGAGGGAGAAAGTGTACAGAAAAAGAACATAATGTAGAGACCAGAAGATATGGGGCAAATGAGTCTGATGATGATATCTTAGAGGATATGCTCTACAAAAGACCACCCCCGTATAGAAGAGAACCAGAGGTAGGAACAGCAGTTACCCCAGTGAGAAACACCCTGTGGATTATAAAGACAGAGGCTACAGCCCCTGAGCTGAAAAGTGGTTGTTCTTTGGCAGAAAGAGAGAGAGATAGAGAAAGAGAGAGAGAGAGAGAGATAGGAAAAGAGAGAGAGAAAGAGAAAGAGAGAGAGAGAAAGAGAGTTAGAGAGAGAGAGAGAGTTAGAGAGAGAGAGAGAGAGAGAGAGAGAGAAAGAGAGAGAGAATGAACTTAAAAATGAAAAGACCAGAGAACTAGCAAGAACTACATCTGAACTAACAGAGAAAATCAGGGAGCTGACTAAGAATCTTGAGGCTGTTACAGTGCCTGTGACAATAGGCCCGGTTATGCCGATTTTTGACAAGCAGAGGACGGGTGAAAATGGTTTGACGGTGCCATATGTGGGCAATAGGTTGATTGTACCTCCGGAACAGGCAGAAATGAGAGCGGGAGAAACACAATGGAGAACAGGAGAAAATCAGTGGAGACATACTGTATGTGGAGGGGAAATGAGTGTGCAGACTAACTCAAGTTTGAATTCTGGATGTATGGAAGGGAACAGAGGATCAATTTTGGAACCGCAGAGGGTGGCAGAACCAGGGGGTGCGGAAAAATCTGTGATAACTGCTGAAGATTTGAATGACTGGCTGAAAACATTACAGAAAAAGGAGAAAGAGTCACAGGGAATGGATGTAGCTAGGCTACGTATGGAGATGGAAGAATTGATAGTAGGAACCATATCTACAGAAACACTGAAGAATTATCAGGAAGGGGAGATTCTCTTTTTATGTAAGAGTATCACATGGAGAGCAAAGAACATACACGACAGGTTGAAAGGAATAGCCAGTGAAGTGGGAATTAACATGGATAAGGTGAAAGCTTTACAGAAAACATACCGAGTGGATTTTTCAGACAAAGATATTGAGAATCTGAACAATGCAGGCCGAACAGGACAGATTAAGGAAATGATTGCCTTGTTAAGAAAATGGGGAGATGTAGAAAGATGGAAAGACAGATGGTATCGAAAGCGAGAGGATGGAGTGGATAGAACCTACTCAGCATTTCCCTTAACAGAAAAAGAGAAGACAGCGACAGCTTATCCCATGAGAGAGATTCCAGGAGGAGGGTACGTACATGTCCCATGGACCAGACAGGATATTTTATCATTTACGAATGATTTCCCTCGATTAAGGGAAAAGCCAGTGGAGTGGTACAGACAAGTCGACAGATTTGTAAAGCTGTCAAAAGTACTGTGGATTGACCTGAATAGTCTGTTTGATATAATTGTACCAGCAGACTTGTGGGCAGAATGTAAAATAGTCATAGACTGGCCCACTAAGGAATACCCGAGAGATCAAAAAACAGGAGCTCCAGACCCGGAGGTAATGAAAAAGTATGAGCAGGTTATGGCCTTCTTGAAAAATAAAGTACCCCCCAAGGAAACAGACTGGGTTAAAATAGACCGAACACATCAGGAATTGAAAGAATCAGTCCATGCTTACTATGAAAGACTGATACTAGCTTTTAAGCAGTTCAGTGGAGATGAACACCTGGGTGACAAGGATCTGAGTCATTTTGTGTACAGATTTGTGTATGGTTTGCAGCCTGAAATCAGCGAAATGATACGGCAGCATACCGTGGACTGGCAGAGTAAGAAGATTGATGAGATTTTGAGACATGCAAAATACTTCAGTGATGAGATTGAGGCAAAACAAAGAAAGCTGAAAGAAAAGGCAATGTGGGCACAAGTTAAAGTTGCAGAAAGACAGGAAGCTCAGCTGGTTGAACAGGCAAATAACCCAGGAAATAAACCTAGGTTTGGTCCAGGAAAAGGAAAAGGGAATATTGAAGAAGCAAAGAAAAAGTTCCCCTGCCACAACTGTGGAAAATTGGGGCACTGGAAATCCGAGTGTAAGAATCCACCATCCACTAACGATGAAAATTCATCATTGAATTCGCAGGTGCAGAGCGAGGGGTGTGGTCAGCATCGGCAACAGCAGAAGACTAATAAGCAGCAGAATCAGGTGCCAAAACCACCCTTGCCACAGCGAAAAGGATCCCAGAAGTACAGCCAAGAATCGGGGTTCTACGATGAAGAGCAGGTAATCAAACCAAAATGCGCAAGCGCTGTATCTCAGTACTGGCTGAAAAATGAGGGAAGTGACTCTGAGGGAGACTTCTGACGATGCCGAAGAGAGGAGGAGGAGTGCTTACTTGGCGCAACTCTGGAAATAGACCAGGCAGGACCTTTTGTAGACGGGAAAATTAATGGTGAAAGCATCACTTTCCTAGTTGATACTGGGGCCACGAGATCAACTGTCAGGTCAGCTGATATAAAGAATCTTCCTCTCTCGGACGAAGCAATCCAAGTGGTTGGTGTGTCCAACACACAGATCAAAACACTGCTTACTGAACCAGTAAAGGTTAGAATATGGCAATTTTCAGACATGCACCGATTCGTGGTGTATGACACCAGTCCAGTGAACCTGTTAGGCAGGGATCTGCTGTGCAAAATGAATTGCACTATTTTCTGTACTCCAGATGGAATAACTTTTGAAACACCTGATGAGGATGTGCTATATAGAATGACCATGGATAACAGAGAATGTGAGGCTTTGGGAACATATACAATATTTAATCCTGATGCATTACCCCCAGAGTTGAAACAGACCGTGAAAGCAGCAGTTTGGGATTTTACTGGAGAAGATGTGGGCCTGATGAGAAATGTAGATCCAGTAAAGATTACTGTAAAAGAGGGAGTGGTTTACCCAAATATACCGCAATACAGATTGACACCTGAAATAATTGAAGGGATAACACCCTTAATTGAGAAGATGATCCAGCAAGGGGTGTTAAGAGAAATATTGAGCAGCCCATGTAACTCACCGATAATGGGACTGAAGAAACCTAATGGAAAGTTCAGAATAGTACAAGATTTGAGAAAGATTAACAAGATTGTTGTGCCATGTTGTCCGATTGTGCCAAATCCATCAGTGATTTTGTATCAGATTCCCCATGATGCAGAATGGTATACGGTAATTGATTTGTGTCATGCTTTCTTTTCAATCCCATTGCATCATGACAGCCAGCCAATATTTTCATTTAGATTTGGAGAGCGGATCTTGGCATGGTGCCGAATCCCACAGGGGTATACAGAGAGCCCCTCAATATTTAATCAATTGCTAAAGAAATCTATGGAAAGTCTGACAATGCCTGAAAATTCAGTCTTGGTCCAATATATTGATGACCTATTGGTGGCATCAAAAACACGTGAAGCTTGTGAAGTAGATACCATTGCATTGCTGAATCACTTGGCAGATGGAGGTTTAAAGGTATCTCCAGCAAAATTGCAGTTCTGTAAGAAAGAAGTCCAGTATCTGGGACACAATATTGAGAAAGGCCTGAGAAAAGTGACTATTGACAGAATCAAAATCATTAGGGGAATGAGAGCCCCAATGACACAAAGAGAGGTGAGAATGTTCCTGGGAATGGTGGGTTACTGTCGTCAGTGGATAAGTAATTTTTCCCTGATTGCCAAACTATTGATTAAATTGACCAAAAGTGAGGTGAAAAACCCATTAGAACTAAACCCAGAAGAAATGGCTGCATTCAGAGAGCTGAAAGACAGACTTTGTGAAGCTCCCGCCCTAGGGATGCCTGATTATGAAAAGGAATTTGAATTGTACTGTAGTGAGAGAAATGGATGTGCACTTTCAGTGTTAATCCAGAAACACGGACGTCTGAGAAGACCAATTGCCTATTTCTCAGCAACTCTTGATCCAGTAGCTGTGGGTTTGCCAGGTTGCCTGAAAGCAGTAGCTGCTACTTGCAAAAGTTTGGAACAAAGTGAGGGAATCATAATGGGATACCCTGTACGGGTATTTGTACCCCATGATGTGGCAATCCTTTTAACAAGGAGCCGGACACAGTTTATGTCTCATAGTCGGCTGACTAAATATGAGAAAGTCATTCTTGGTGCAACCAATGTAAGTCTGGAGAGATGTGTGAATGTGAATCCAGCGACACTGTTACCTGATGCTGAATGTGTGGGAGTGAGAAACGATGTTGATCATGATTGCCTGGATGTACTTGATTACTGCACAAAACCAAGGCCAGACATAAGAGATCTGCCATTGCCTGAAAGTGATCATGTGTTGTTTGTGGATGGATCTTGTCTGAGAACAGATGAAGGAGTGTTGAGTGCTGCATATGCTGTGTGCAAAGTCTCGGAAGTTGTGGAAGCATCACCCTTGAAAGGAGTTAAATCCGCTCAGGTGGCAGAACTGGTGGCACTGACAAAGGCATGCAAGATTGGGAGGAGTGTGAGAGTGACTGTGATGACTGACAGCCAGTATGGCTTCGGAGTTGTCCATGATTTTGGCCAGCTATGGCTACAAAGAGGTTTCCTGACCTCAAGTGGAACTCCCATAAAGAATGCTGAAGTGGTTGGAAAACTGCTAGAGGCGATACAGCTGCCTAAAGAACTAGCAGTTGTAAAATGTGCTGCTCATGGTCATGGTGACGATTTTGTAACAGTTGGTAATAAGTTTGCCAATGACATAGCACAATATTGTGCAAGGAACAATCACTCAATTAACAGGAGTAAAGAACGGGAAATGTCTTCTTGTTCATTAATGTTTACTAATGAAGTGGGGACATGGGAGGAAGTAAAACAGCTGCAGGATGAGGCAGAAGATGATGAAATGAGAGATTGGGTGAAGGCAGGTTGTGCACCTAGAGAAAAGGATCATGTGTGGGTCTACAGGGATGGAAGACCAGTCATGCCTAACAGCATGCTATCAACAATGGCAAGGATGTATCATGGCCAGGGACACCTGGGAAGGGATGCTATGATAAGAGCCTTTAAGCAAACCTGGTACAGTCCAAAGTTCAGACTGATAGCAGAAAGTCTCTGCCAGAGATGTCTGATATGTCAGCAATTCAATCCTGGAAAGAAAACAGTGGTGAGCCTAGGAACAATAGGCAGAGAGGGAGGACCCTTCACAAGAATGCAGATAGATTTCATTGAAATGCCCCCAGTCAACAGGTTGAGGTATGTCCTGGTGGTGGTCTGTTTGTTCTCAAGGTGGGTGGAGGCGTACCCAACAAGAAGAAATGATGGGATAAACAGTGGCAAAATTACTGTTAAGAGAGTTCATCCCAAGATACGGGTTCCCAGTAACCATTGAGTCAGACAGAGGAGGACATTTTTATAATGAAATCATGGGTCTGATTTGTGAAGCATTGAGTGTACAGCAGAAGTTGCATTGTGCTTACAGACCAGAGGCTTCTGGGGTTGTTGAGCAGATGAATGGTACTATCAAAAACAGAACTGGCAAAATGTGCTTAGCCACAGGAATGAAATGGCCCGATGTCTTGCCTCTAGTCCTGATGACCATTAGGTCTACTCCAGACAGAACAACAGGTTTGAGTCCACATGAAATTATCATGGGGCGTGCTATGAGGCATGCATATGTACCAGTGAACAAGCTGATGACTATAACTGATGACATGATTTTGGATTACTGAAAAGGCCTGGCTGACGCAGTTCATTCTGTGTTTCACCAGGTTGGAGAAGACACCACCACACTTGAAAAGAAACCAGCCCATGATCTGAGCCCAGGGGACTGGGTAAGGATAAAAGTCCACAGAAGAAAAAACTGCCTGGTTCCAAGGTGGGGAAGGCCAAGACAAGTCATCTTGACCACAACAACTGCTGTGAAGTGCGCTGGTGTGAAGAATTGGATACATGCAAGCCACACACTGAGAGTTCCAAATCCAAGAGATGGTACTGGAAAAGAATACTTTGAAGAATCAGATTCCAGTGATGATGCAGACAGTGAGGCAGTAAGAAGGAAAAAGAATCCTGAAAGTGGGGAAAGTGAGTCAAGGGAAGTTTTCATCCCACCTGAAGAGGGTCTGAAGAGAACAGTGCAAACTGCAGAAGCAAGCTCAGACTCAGAAGAATTGCCTGAGGTTCTAATTGACAGTGATCAACACAAAAAGAAAGAAAGAAAAGAAAAGAACATTCCAACAGAAGAGACACCTGAGTCACATGAAGGAATTGGACAAGTTCCACCTGAGATAAATATTGGAGAAAAAGGGACAGACAAAGACAGAGAGGGACAGATTGCGGAAAAACCCCGAGGAGGTGTAGGGAACATCAACAACAAGCTAGGTGAAGGGACAAGCAGACAGCAAGAAGATTGCGTCTCGGAGACCCGAGGAGGGACAGAAGCAGGGAAATCTCAATTGGTGGAAAAAGAGACTGTTGGAGAAAAAGAAGTTGCTAAAGAAAAGAAAGCTGTTAATGAACCAGTAGCAACTGAAACAGAGTCTGATGAAAGTGACAATGAGACACATGGAGGACGAGTTCTGAGAAAGAGAACTTGGCTTGGAGAAAGAAACAATAAAGAAGGAAAGCAAAAGAGAAACGCTAAAGGAGATCTTTGGCCAAATAAGATAAAGAGACTGAGGTACAGACTGACACGAGTTAACTCTTCGAGAGCTGAGCAGGTGAACGAAGTGTCAAGTCAAAACCCAACCAAAGAAGAAGAAACAAAGATACCTGAAAGAGAAAAAAGAATAAGAAAACCAAACCAGAGGTACAAGTCACCGGAATGGACGTATGTGGCACTGCCTGAAGAAGGAGAAGAGGCGGACAGCCAAGGAAGTCCAGAGGAGGCTTTACTGAAGGAGGTTGCTGAAGAAGAAGCTGTGGGAATCCTGAGAGTTATCTTGTCCGATATTGGAGAAGAGACGGATGTTCAGGACCTGATACAATTTGATGATGATGAAGAGACAGTGAAAAGTGATGAAAATCCAAATTGAGTGAATCGAAGAAAAATCACTTGGAGAAGAGAAGAAGAAGTAATACTAAAAATTAGTAGAGTGTAATAATCTGTTGGGTACTTGCTGCCGTTAAAAGTTCAGTAAAGGAGTAGAAGAGGCTAAGTCAAAAGACACGGTCAAATTAACAAAATGGCTAACACTGAGAATAAAAGTAGATGTACCTTTCTGAAGAGATGGCGCAAAATGTGCTGCTGCTGTACAGGTTTATTAATGCTGCTTTGGAGGGTGCTTGCTCTACTGATTTCATTTAGAGTCACTATAGACACTTTAGAAGGTCATACTGAGAACAAGACTAATATAGGGAAGAGTCCATTAAAGGTAGTTTCGACTAGAACTAGTAATGTACATATTCACAAAGATAGGTCAATTAATGATTTTTCTAGCAATGTTTTTTCTAAATTGTTGTATGAGTACGTAAAGACAATGGAAGTAAGGGATTGCTACGTCTGCATGCAATTACCTGCCTCTGTTTCGGAAGGAGTGACTTATCATCTTCCGGCTACGTATGGAATTTCCTGTAGTGTGTTGATTAGTATATTTTATCAGTTAGGGAAATTAGATTACAATATGTCTAATATAGATAATATTCTTGGGCAGTTGCCTATGAATAAAGCACTGAATCATGCAAAAGATGCTAACACTTTAGGTGAGATTTTTCTAGAAACCAAAGAATTAACCTTAGACTATGTTTTTAGAAACAATTTAACTTGCAAATTGAAAGGAGAAGAGAAGAATTTTCTAGACATGGTTGAGCGAAGAAGGTTGAACATGCACAAGAAAGCAGAAGGGCATAAAATAAGTGACACAATGACACAATGTGGGATATTGAGAAAGAAAAGGAGTTGAAAAATGGAGCCAGTCCAACTATGGCTATAGATGCCCCACAGAAAGGAAAACTGTGCATTACCAGGAAGAGATCCCAATATGATTATTATTTCATAGGGACTAGTGAGTGCCATGATACATACTTTATTGCAACCGGATGGGGATTTAGAGGAGGAGAAGATCCAGTTATTCCGGGAGTGTATTATATTTGTGGGAACAAGGCTTATTACCGTTTGCCTGACCATTGGTTTGGTACATGTTATATTGGCCTGGTCTTTCCAAAGATTTTTCACATGGATAGAGTAGACGATGCTGAACATTCTAACACATTAACACGCTATAAAAGAGAAACATGGACAGAAATTGTAGGAGATATTTTTGGAGCTTTAATTCCAGCAGTGGGAATTTCTTTAAATGCATATGGCATTCGGAAACTGTCAACAGTGGTGGATCGCTTGTCAACAAGCACCGCTGGAGGCTTTCTTTTGGTTAATACAGAAATGGTTGCTTTGCGTGCTATGGCAATGCAAAATCGACTTGCCCTTGACATTCTTTTGGCAAAAGAGGGTGGAGTCTGTGGAATGCTGAAAGTTCAACATTGTTGCACTTACATTCCTGACGAAAGTAAAGATCTAAAGGTTTACATCAAAAATATTACTGATTTGCATGAAGATTTAGTACCACTGGAAGCTGAAAGTATCTGGACTAAAATGGCTAATAAGATGATTGCTATTAAGAACTTTGTAGCTAAGATAGGTAGTACCCATTTTGCTAAGATAATATTTCCATTAACTTGTGTAATAGTTGCATTATTGATCCTTAGATTAGGATGTATGTGTTGTAGATATAGAAGAAATTAAAAAGAAAATCACAAAAGAAAATGTTAAAAAGAGACAAAAGAAATCAGAAAGAGATCGACAAGAAATAGAACTAGAAGAGCTAAGAGAAAGCAAGTATATAGAAACTAAAAAGGAAGATGAGGTGGAAACTAGGGTCTAAAAACAAGAACAAGAAGACATTTCAAATTCTTCTAAAAGGGGAAATTAAATTGATTTTTGGGGTTTTGATTTTTGTGGTGATTACATATCACCAAAGGGGGGATTGATGGAGCAGGGTTTTTACTTTAAAACCGAATATCTGTTTCATTTTCGCATGTTATAATTAAAAGTACTACTGATTAATTATTAATGACTAAAAGTTTGTCGAATGTTGACTAATCAACCTTATTAACAAGAGAATTACACGTGGGAATGCTATTGCATGTCTAAATAACAAGTGAACTAAGTTGGTGAGCAAACTGACAGAAAACGATGTTGCTTATGTGATGTTATGGTGTTTTGCGCTTATAATTAATATGCATTAATGGCTTCTGATGTCGCAAATGGCTAGATAAATACACACACATAAGGGTATTAGCAGGGGAATAACACTGTATAATCATTTCTATGCAGTAATTCTGTTTTATGTCTACTTTGCTTTAAGTTGTCCATTGTGGCCTGCCACAAAATGTCCGCCACCCGCAGCCTGCATTGGAGTTGCTGGAAATTTACAGAAAGGCATCGCTCTGCCTGTGACCTTGCACCTCCGGTGAACTGAAAAGCCATAAGCATGATGACAAGTCTGGGACATCGGCCAAAAGCCCCTGAACGACGGAAAAGTTGATACGAACTTAGAGTGAACCCATCTTTGCAACAAATTCACCTAATAGAGACATCCGTAGATGTTGCGAATTGGTCATGAACATTCAATTCTGCTATTCATTATTTGGGACAATCTATGCGTGAGAATAACACGTACAATATCGAAAGTACCAAGATGACATTATTTCCGCCATTCATCCGTTCTGAATAAAGAAATGTTACTTTTTAGAATGTAAATTTCAGTATAACTATAAGTAGACTAGAGAGGTCTAGCGCCACTTCTTCCCGAGCTGATGATGCGAGGTCCCTATGCTGACGGAGAGGACGATGACTCTACATGACAGCAGAAGACTCTAAATACTTCTACAGAGGACCGGTTCTGACTTAGGATCTGACTTTTAGACAGAATAGGTAAATATGAGAAAAATGAATTTGCATTTAATTGGCTTTTCATGAAAAATTAGATAAATGAACAATTTGTTTGAATTACTGTCTCGGGTGATTATTTCTGGTCATGTTTATTGATTTTATTGTGTATTCTTTGAAATGTATTTTGCTAGATCCACAAGCAACTAGCTGGTCGCATTGACCTCAAAGTACAGGCAGATTAGATAGAGCATATGTGAAAGGTGGTTTTCTCCTTTACAGGGCACGGATAGTCTGATTTAGGGTGAATGTTGGTGTAATGGGCCCCACCAGCGTGTGATGTGTGTATGTGTGTGTGTGACTGTGAAATCATTCCGTCCGTGGAAGTAGAGGGGATTCGGAAGCTCTGATCTGCACCAGTTTCTTGGTAGCAGATTGATGGTTAGCTATTGTCTTGATCTGGTGAAATTGCGTGTATATAGGCTTATTGGTTATTGATTGATATTTGTACTAACACTATATGTTGAAGTCGTGTTGAGTTCTATGTATTGTGAACGGCTTCTGGGATGTAGAAAGTCGGTGACAGTTCCATAGTAGAGCAGAGGGAGTGTTGCTCTCGGGAAAAAAAGGCGGGATTGTTGGCCCTGTATGCAGACAGGGGAAAACGTGTGACAATTGAAGTTGCGCGTCGCATTTGTCTGGGTTCGACAAGGTAGCATCGCCGTGTGTTGCCATTAGAAACGTTTTCTGTGTGAGAGAAGTGTATATGATAGCAAAGGTTATCTGTGAAACTCTGGTCTTAAGTCCCAGGGATCCGTAAGGTATTCCGTTAAAGCTTACCGCTGGAGAAGTAATAGGTATTCTCGGAGCTTGTTGGAAGGGTAGGGCAGAGGTAAGCGCTGCTTTGTTAACGTATGATATAATTTTGTAGTAGGACAGACTGTTCGCTGTCCTCGGGAAAGACAAAATTCTGTGTGAATGAACTACATTTTCTGGTGTGTAAGTGTGTGAATGAGAAGGCATTTTGGTTAATTGGGAAACTCTTAGGAGCATTCCGGAGGGAAACAGTTAATTGATGCTTGTTAGAAGGGTAAAGTAGAGGGATGTGCTACTTTATCAACGGAAGTAACGATTCTGTAGTAGGGCAGAGGTAAGCGCTGTTCTCGGGAAAGGCAGAATTCTCGTGGGAAAGGTCTTTTGCTGTTCTGTGGCTAGCGAAGCAGACAATGGAGATGTTTGTATGTTGTAACTAACAGACTCGTAGAAGTTGAAACAAAGTCTACCGAGTAGTCTTGTAAAGGAGGGGTAGACGAGAAGGACAGGAGACAGGAGCAGAAGCGACTGCAGCGACTGCTGACGTCAGGGAGACCGCACTGTGATTGGACAGTGGGTTAGAACGGTGGAAGCGCAGAGATTGGTGTGCTAGTGTACGCCGCGCTAGGATTGGGAGACATACAGGGTGACGTAGACGCTCCAGGATTGGTGCGTTGGTGTGAGTCGCGCTAGGATTCGCGGACTGAGTCAGTGACGTAGACGCTCCAGGATTGGTGCGTGCCGCGCTGCAATTGAACAAGAGATCGTACAGCTGCAGTAAGAGTAAACAGCTAGGGGAAAATAAGGAAAATGTATTACCATGCTGAGGAAAAGAAGAAAAAATCCTTGTTCAGTAAGGTTAAAACCTGGTTTGACAAGGATAAAGACATAGTGACAAGGGAAGGACAGTTATTGCCCCCGATAAGAACCCCGGCATCCTTCATGGTTGCGAAGTATGGGTATCATACCTGTATTTGGTTAGATAACTGGGTGAAATACACTAAGACTGACGGAGTGTTAGCGTTCCCAGAACATGGTTCATTTAATTTGGCCATACTGAGGAACTTATGAGAGCAGATGATGAACCTAGAGCCTCGGCCTAGGCCGACGCAGTTTGAGGCATTACCTGAATGGGAAGACGAAATGCATGAACGAGAAAAGCAGAGGGGTGGGGGTAGTTACAGATACATGTTTGGGCGAAAGCATGATCGCGAAACCCATCATGACAGAATGAGAAGGTGGCGAGATGCCAGTATGACCGAGGGGTTATATCCTGTAAGAACAGCAGAGGAATCAGGAGGGAGAAAGTGTACAGAAAAAGAACATAATGTAGAGACCAGAAGATATGGGGCAAATGAGTCTGATGATGATATCTTAGAGGATATGCTCTACAAAAGACCACCCCCGTATAGAAGAGAACCAGAGGTAGGAACAGCAGTTACCCCAGTGAGAAACACCCTGTGGATTATAAAGACAGAGGCTACAGCCCCTGAGCTGAAAAGTGGTTGTTCTTTGGCAGAAAGAGAGAGAGATAGAGAAAGAGAGAGAGAGAGAGAGAGATAGGAAAAGAGAGAGAGAAAGAGAAAGAGAGAGAGAGAAAGAGAGTTAGAGAGAGAGAGAGAGTTAGAGAGAGAGAGAGAGAGAGAAAGAGAGAGAGAATGAACTTAAAAATGAAAAGACCAGAGAACTAGCAAGAACTACATCTGAACTAACAGAGAAAATCAGGGAGCTGACTAAGAATCTTGAGGCTGTTACAGTGCCTGTGACAATAGGCCCGGTTATGCCGATTTTTGACAAGCAGAGGACGGGTGAAAATGGTTTGACGGTGCCATATGTGGGCAATAGGTTGATTGTACCTCCGGAACAGGCAGAAATGAGAGCGGGAGAAACACAATGGAGAACAGGAGAAAATCAGTGGAGACATACTGTATGTGGAGGGGAAATGAGTGTGCAGACTAACTCAAGTTTGAATTCTGGATGTATGGAAGGGAACAGAGGATCAATTTTGGAACCGCAGAGGGTGGCAGAACCAGGGGGTGCGGAAAAATCTGTGATAACTGCTGAAGATTTGAATGACTGGCTGAAAACATTACAGAAAAAGGAGAAAGAGTCACAGGGAATGGATGTAGCTAGGCTACGTATGGAGATGGAAGAATTGATAGTAGGAACCATATCTACAGAAACACTGAAGAATTATCAGGAAGGGGAGATTCTCTTTTTATGTAAGAGTATCACATGGAGAGCAAAGAACATACACGACAGGTTGAAAGGAATAGCCAGTGAAGTGGGAATTAACATGGATAAGGTGAAAGCTTTACAGAAAACATACCGAGTGGATTTTTCAGACAAAGATATTGAGAATCTGAACAATGCAGGCCGAACAGGACAGATTAAGGAAATGATTGCCTTGTTAAGAAAATGGGGAGATGTAGAAAGATGGAAAGACAGATGGTATCGAAAGCGAGAGGATGGAGTGGATAGAACCTACTCAGCATTTCCCTTAACAGAAAAAGAGAAGGCAGCGACAGCTTATCCCATGAGAGAGATTCCAGGAGGAGGGTACGTACATGTCCCATGGACCAGACAGGATATTTTATCATTTACGAATGATTTCCCTCGATTAAGGGAAAAGCCAGTGGAGTGGTACAGACAAGTCGACAGATTTGTAAAGCTGTCAAAAGTACTGTGGATTGACCTGAATAGTCTGTTTGATATAATTGTACCAGCAGACTTGTGGGCAGAATGTAAAATAGTCATAGACTGGCCCACTAAGGAATACCCGAGAGATCAAAAAACAGGAGCTCCAGACCCGGAGGTAATGAAAAAGTATGAGCAGGTTATGGCCTTCTTGAAAAATAAAGTACCCCCCAAGGAAACAGACTGGGTTAAAATAGACCGAACACATCAGGAATTGAAAGAATCAGTCCATGCTTACTATGAAAGACTGATACTAGCTTTTAAGCAGTTCAGTGGAGATGAACACCTGGGTGACAAGGATCTGAGTCATTTTGTGTACAGATTTGTGTATGGTTTGCAGCCTGAAATCAGCGAAATGATACGGCAGCATACCGTGGACTGGCAGAGTAAGAAGATTGATGAGATTTTGAGACATGCAAAATACTTCAGTGATGAGATTGAGGCAAAACAAAGAAAGCTGAAAGAAAAGGCAATGTGGGCACAAGTTAAAGTTGCAGAAAGACAGGAAGCTCAGCTGGTTGAACAGGCAAATAACCCAGGAAATAAACCTAGGTTTGGTCCAGGAAAAGGGAATATTGAAGAAGCAAAGAAAAAGTTCCCCTGCCACAACTGTGGAAAATTGGGGCACTGGAAATCCGAGTGTAAGAATCCACCATCCACTAACGATGAAAATTCATCATTGAATTCGCAGGTGCAGAGCGAGGGGTGTGGTCAGCATCGGCAACAGCAGAAGACTAATAAGCAGCAGAATCAGGTGCCAAAACCACCCTTGCCACAGCGAAAAGGATCCCAGAAGTACAGCCAAGAATCGGGGTTCTACGATGAAGAGCAGGTAATCAAACCAAAATGCGCAAGCGCTGTATCTCAGTACTGGCTGAAAAATGAGGGAAGTGACTCTGAGGGAGACTTCTGATGATGCCGAAGAGAGGAGGAGGAGTGCTTACTTGGCGCAACTCTGGAAATAGACCAGGCAGGACCTTTTGTAGACGGGAAAATTAATGGTGAAAGCATCACTTTCCTAGTTGATACTGGGGCCACGAGATCAACTGTCAGGTCAGCTGATATAAAGAATCTTCCTCTCTCGGACGAAGCAATCCAAGTGGTTGGTGTGTCCAACACACAGATCAAAACACTGCTTACTGAACCAGTAAAGGTTAGAATATGGCAATTTTCAGACATGCACCGATTCGTGGTGTATGACACCAGTCCAGTGAACCTGTTAGGCAGGGATCTGCTGTGCAAAATGAATTGCACTATTTTCTGTACTCCAGATGGAATAACTTTTGAAACACCTGATGAGAATGTGCTATATAGAATGACCATGGATAACAGAGAATGTGAGGCTTTGGGAACATATACAATATTTAATCCTGATGCATTACCCCCAGAGTTGAAACAGACCGTGAAAGCAGCAGTTTGGGATTTTACTGGAGAAGATGTGGGCCTGATGAGAAATGTAGATCCAGTAAAGATTACTGTAAAAGAGGGAGTGGTTTACCCAAATATACCGCAATACAGATTGACACCTGAAATAATTGAAGGGATAACACCCTTAATTGAGAAGATGATCCAGCAAGGGGTGTTAAGAGAAATATTGAGCAGCCCATGTAACTCACCGATAATGGGACTGAAGAAACCTAATGGAAAGTTCAGAATAGTACAAGATTTGAGAAAGATTAACAAGATTGTTGTGCCATGTTGTCCGATTGTGCCAAATCCATCAGTGATTTTGTATCAGATTCCCCATGATGCAGAATGGTATACGGTAATTGATTTGTGTCATGCTTTCTTTTCAATCCCATTGCATCATGACAGCCAGCCAATATTTTCATTTAGATTTGGAGAGCGGATCTTGGCATGGTGCCGAATCCCACAGGGGTATACAGAGAGCCCCTCAATATTTAATCAATTGCTAAAGAAATCTATGGAAAGTCTGACAATGCCTGAAAATTCAGTCTTGGTCCAATATATTGATGACCTATTGGTGGCATCAAAAACACGTGAAGCTTGTGAAGTAGATACCATTGCATTGCTGAATCACTTGGCAGATGGAGGTTTAAAGGTATCTCCAGCAAAATTGCAGTTCTGTAAGAAAGAAGTCCAGTATCTGGGACACAATATTGAGAAAGGCCTGAGAAAAGTGACTATTGACAGAATCAAAATCATTAGGGGAATGAGAGCCCCAATGACACAAAGAGAGGTGAGAATGTTCCTGGGAATGGTGGGTTACTGTCGTCAGTGGATAAGTAATTTTTCCCTGATTGCCAAACCATTGATTAAATTGACCAAAAGTGAGGTGAAAAACCCATTAGAACTAAACCCAGAAGAAATGGCTGCATTCAGAGAGCTGAAAGACAGACTTTGTGAAGCTCCCGCCCTAGGGATGCCTGATTATGAAAAGGAATTTGAATTGTACTGTAGTGAGAGAAATGGATGTGCACTTTCAGTGTTAATCCAGAAACACGGACGTCTGAGAAGACCAATTGCCTATTTCTCAGCAACTCTTGATCCAGTAGCTGTGGGTTTGCCAGGTTGCCTGAAAGCAGTAGCTGCTACTTGCAAAAGTTTGGAACAAAGTGAGGGAATCATAATGGGATACCCTGTACGGGTATTTGTACCCCATGATGTGGCAATCCTTTTAACAAGGAGCCGGACACAGTTTATGTCTCATAGTCGGCTGACTAAATATGAGAAAGTCATTCTTGGTGCAACCAATGTAAGTCTGGAGAGATGTGTGAATGTGAATCCAGCGACACTGTTACCTGATGCTGAATGTGTGGGAGTGAGAAACGATGTTGATCATGATTGCCTGGATGTACTTGATTACTGCACAAAACCAAGGCCAGACATAAGAGATCTGCCATTGCCTGAAAGTGATCATGTGTTATTTGTGGATGGATCTTGTCTGAGAACAGATGAAGGAGTGTTGAGTGCTGCATATGCTGTGTGCAAAGTCTCGGAAGTTGTGGAAGCATCACCCTTGAAAGGAGTTAAATCCGCTCAGGTGGCAGAACTGGTGGCACTGACAAAGGCATGCAAGATTGGGAGGAGTGTGAGAGTGACTGTGATGACTGACAGCCAGTATGGCTTCGGAGTTGTCCATGATTTTGGCCAGCTATGGCTACAAAGAGGTTTCCTGACCTCAAGTGGAACTCCCATAAAGAATGCTGAAGTGGTTGGAAAACTGCTAGAGGCGATACAGCTGCCTAAAGAACTAGCAGTTGTAAAATGTGCTGCTCATGGTCATGGTGACAATTTTGTAACAGTTGGTAATAAGTTTGCCAATGACATAGCACAATATTGTGCAAGGAACAATCACTCAATTAACAGGAGTAAAGAACGGGAAATGTCTTCTTGTTCATTAATGTTTACTAATGAAGTGGGGACATGGGAGGAAGTAAAACAGCTGCAGGATGAGGCAGAAGATGATGAAATGAGAGATTGGGTGAAGGCAGGTTGTGCACCTAGAGAAAAGGATCATGTGTGGGTCTACAGGGATGGAAGACCAGTCATGCCTAACAGCATGCTATCAACAATGGCAAGGATGTATCATGGCCAGGGACACCTGGGAAGGGATGCTATGAGCCTTTAAGCAAACCTGGTACAGTCCAAAGTTCAGACTGATAGCAGAAAGTCTCTGCCAGAGATGTCTGATATGTCAGCAATTCAATCCTGGAAAGAAAACAGTGGTGAGCCTAGGAACAATAGGCAGAGAGGGAGGACCCTTCACAAGAATGCAGATAGATTTCATTGAAATGCCCCCAGTCAACAGGTTGAGGTATGTCCTGGTGGTGGTCTGTTTGTTCTCAAGGTGGGTGGAGGCGTACCCAACAAGAAGAAATGATGGGATAAACAGTGGCAAAATTACTGTTAAGAGAGTTCATCCCAAGATACGGGTTCCCAGTAACCATTGAGTCAGACAGAGGAGGACATTTTTATAATGAAATCATGGGTCTGATTTGTGAAGCATTGAGTATACAGCAGAAGTTGCATTGTGCTTACAGACCAGAGGCTTCTGGGGTTGTTGAGCAGATGAATGGTACTATCAAAAACAGAATTGGCAAAATGTGCTTAGCCACAGGAATGAAATGGCCCGATGTCTTGCCTCTAGTCCTGATGACCATTAGGTCTACTCCAGACAGAACAACAGGTTTGAGTCCACATGAAATTATCATGGGACGTGCTATGAGGCATGCATATGTACCAGTGAACAAGCTGATGACTATAACTGATGACATGATTTTGGATTACTGCAAAGGCCTGGCTGACGCAGTTCATTCTGTGTTTCACCAGGTTGGAGAAGACACCACCACACTTGAAAATAAACCAGCCCATGATCTGAGCCCAGGGGACTGGGTAAGGATAAAAGTCCACAGAAGAAGAAACTGCCTGGTTCCAAGGTGGGGAAGGCCAAGACAAGTCATCTTGACCACAACAACTGCTGTGAAGTGCGCTGGTGTGAAGAATTGGATACATGCAAGCCACACACTGAGAGTTCCAAATCCAAGAGATGGTACTGGAAAAGAATACTTTGAAGAATCAGATTCCAGTGATGATGCAGACAGTGAGGCAGTAAGAAGGAAAAAGAATCCTGAAAGTGGGGAAAGTGAGTCAAGGGAAGTTTTCATCCCACCTGAAGAGGGTCTGAAGAGAACAGTGCAAACTGCAGAAGCAAGCTCAGACTCAGAAGAATTGCCTGAGGTTCTAATTGACAGTGATCAACACAAAAAGAAAGAAAGAAAAGAAAAGAACATTCCAACAGAAGAGACACCTGAGTCACATGAAGGAATTGGACAAGTTCCACCTGAGATAAATATTGAAGAAAAAGGGACAGACAAAGACAGAGAGGGACAGATTGCGGAAAAACCCCGAGGAGGTGTAGGGAACATCAACAACAAGCTAGGTGAAGGGACAAGCAGACAGCAAGAAGATTGCGTCTCGGAGACCCGAGGAGGGACAGAAGCAGGAAAATCTCAATTGGTGGAAAAAGAGACTGTTGGAGAAAAAGAAGTTGCTAAAGAAAAGAAAGCTGTTAATGAACCAGTAGCAACTGAAACAGAGTCTGATGAAAGTGACAATGAGACACATGGAGGACGAGTTCTGAGAAAGAGAACTTGGCTTGGAGAAAGAAACAATAAAGAAGGAAAGCAAAAGAGAAACGCTAAAGGAGATCTTTGGCCAAATAAGATAAAGAGACTGAGGTACAGACTGACACGAGTTAACTCTTCGAGAGCTGAGCAGGTGAACGAAGTGTCAAGTCAAAACCCAACCAAAGAAGAAGAAACAAAGATACCTGAAAGAGAAAAAAGAATAAGAAAACCAAACCAGAGGTACAAGTCACCGGAATGGACGTATGTGGCACTGCCTGAAGAAGGAGAAGAGGCGGACAGCCAAGGAAGTCCAGAGGAGGCTTTACTGAAGGAGGTTGCTGAAGAAGAAGCTGTGGGAATCCTGAGAGTTATCTTGTCCGATATTGGAGAAGAGACGGATGTTCAGGACCTGATACAATTTGATGATGATGAAGAGACAGTGAAAAGTGATGAAAATCCAAATTGAGTGAATCGAAGAAAAATCACTTGGAGAAGAGAAGAAGAAGTAATACTAAAAATTAGTAGAGTGTAATAATCTGTTGGGTACTTGCTGCCGTTAAAAGTTAGGTAAAGGAGTAGAAGAGGCTAAGTCAAAAGACACGGTCAAATTAACAAAATGGCTAACACTGAGAATAAAAGTAGATGTACCTTTCTGAAGAGATGGTGCAAAATGTGCTGCTGCTGTACAGGTTTATTAATGCTGCTTTGGAGGGTGCTTGCTCTACTGATTTCATTTAGAGTCACTATAGACACTTTAGAAGGTCATACTGAGAACAAGACTAATATAGGGAAGAGTCCATTAAAGGTAGTTTCGACTAGAACTAGTAATGTACATATTCACAAAGATAGGTCAATTAATGATTTTTCTAGCAATGTTTTTTCTAAATTGTTGTATGAGTACGTAAAGACAATGGAAGTAAGGGATTGCTACGTCTGCATGCAATTACCTGCCTCTGTTTCGGAAGGAGTGACTTATCATCTTCCGGCTACGTATGGAATTTCCTGTAGTGTGTTGATTAGTATATTTTATCAGTTAGGGAAATTAGATTACAATATGTCTAATATAGATAATATTCTTGGGCAGTTGCCTATGAATAAAGCACTGAATCCTGCAAAAGATGCTAACACTTTAGGTGAGATTTTTCTAGAAACCAAAGAATTAACCTTAGACTATGTTTTTAGAAACAATTTAACTTGCAAATTGAAAGGAGAAGAGAAGAATTTTCTAGACATGGTTGAGAGAAGAAGGTTGAACATGCACAAGAAAGCAGAAGGGCATAAAATAAGTGACACAATGACACAATGTGGGATATTGAGAAAGAAAAGGAGTTGAAAAATGGAGCCAGTCCAACTATGGCTATAGATGCCCCACAGAAAGGAAAACTGTGCATTACCAGGAAGAGATCCCAATATGATTATTATTTCATAGGGACTAGTGAGTGCCATGATACATACTTTATTGCAACCGGATGGGGATTTAGAGGAGGAGAAGATCCAGTTATTCCGGGAGTGTATTATATTTGTGGGAACAAGGCTTATTACCGTTTGCCTGACCATTGGTTTGGTACATGTTATATTGGCCTGGTCTTTCCAAAGATTTTTCACATGGATAGAGTAGACGATGCTGAACATTCTAACACATTAACACGCTATAAAAGAGAAACATGGACAGAAATTGTAGGAGATATTTTTGGAGCTTTAATTCCAGCAGTGGGAATTTCTTTAAATGCATATGGCATTCGGAAACTGTCAACAGTGGTGGATCGCTTGTCAACAAGCACCGCTGGAGGCTTTCTTTTGGTTAATACAGAAATGGATGCTTTGCGTGCTATGGCAATGCAAAATCGACTTGCCCTTGACATTCTTTTGGCAAAAGAGGGTGGAGTCTGTGGAATGCTGAAAGTTCAACATTGTTGCACTTACATTCCTGACGAAAGTAAAGATCTAAAGGTTTACATCAAAAATATTACTGATTTGCATGAAGATTTAGTACCACTGGAAGCTGAAAGTATCTGGACTAAAATGGCTAATAAGATGATTGCTATTAAGAACTTTGTAGCTAAGATAGGTAGTACCCATTTTGGTAAGATATTATTTCCATTAACTTGTGTAATAGTTGCATTATTGATCCTTAGATTAGGATGTATGTGTTGTAGATATAGAAGAAATTAAAAAGAAAATCACAAAAGAAAATGTTAAAAAGAGACAAAAGAAATCAGAAAGAGATCGACAAGAAATAGAACTAGAAGAGCTAAGAGAAAGCAAGTATATAGAAACTAAAAAGGAAGATGAGGTGGAAACTAGGGTCTAAAAACAAGAACAAGAAGACATTTCAAATTCTTCTAAAAGGGGAAATTAAATTGATTTTTGGGGTTTTGATTTTTGTGGTGATTACATATCACCAAAGGGGGGATTCATGGAGCAGGGTTTTTACTTTAAAACCGAATATCTGTTTCATTTTCGCATGTTATAATTAAAAGTACTACTGATTAATTATTAATGACTAAAAGTTTGTCGAATGTTGACTAATCAACCTTATTAACAAGAGAATTACACGTGGGAATGCTATTGCATGTCTAAATAACAAGTGAACTAAGTTGGTGAGCAAACTGACAGAAAACGATGTTGCTTATGTGATGTTATGGTGTTTTGCGCTTATAATTAATATGCATTAATGGCTTCTGATGTCACAAATGGCTAGATAAATACACACACATAAGGGTATTAGCAGGGGAATAACACTGTATAATCATTTCTATGCAGTAATTCTGTTTTATGTCTACTTTGCTTTAAGTTGTCCATTGTGGCCTGCCACAAAATGGCCGCCACCCGCAGCCTGCATTGGAGTTGCTGGAAATTTACAGAAAGGCATCGCTCTGCCTGTGACCTTGCACCTCCGGTGAACTGAAAAGCCATAAGCATGATGACAAGTCTGGGACATCGGCCAAAAGCCCCTGAAAGACGGAAAAGTTGATACGAACTTAGAGTGAACTCATCTTTGCAACAAATTCACCTAATAGAGACATCCGTAGATGTTGCGAATTGGTCATGAACATTCAATTCTGCTATTCATTATTTGGGACAATCTATGCGTGAGAATAACACATACAATATCGAAAAGTACCAAGATGACATTATTTCCGCCATTCATCCGTTCTGAATAAAGAAATGTTACTTTTTAGAATGTAAATTTCAGTATAAATATAAGTAGACTAGAGTGGTCTAGCGCCACTTCTTCCCGAGCTGATGATGCGAAGTCCCTATGCTGACGGAGAGGACGATGACTCTACATGACGGCAGAAGACTCTAAATACTTCTACAGAGGACCGGTTCTGACTTAGGATCTGACTTTTAGACAGAATAGGTAAATATGAGAAAAATGAATTTGCATTTAATTGGCTTTTCTTGAAAAATTAGATAAATGAACAATTTGTTTGAATTACTGTCTCGGGTGATTATTTCTGGTCATGTTTATTGATTTTATTGTGTATTCTTTGAAATGTATTTTTCTAGTTCCACAAGCAACTAGCTGGTCGCATTGACCTCAAAGTACAGGCAGATTAGATAGAGCATATGTGAAAGGTGGTTTTCTCCTTTACAGGGCACGGATAGTCTGATTTAGGGTGAATGTTGGTGTAATGGGCCCCACCAGCGTGTGATGTGTGTATGTGTGTGTGACTGTGAAATCATTCCATCCGAGGAAGTAGAGGGGATTCGGAAGCTCTGATCTGCACCAGCGGGCTCTGCAGGCCCTGCTGCGCGGCTCCACCGGGGCTGCAGGGCCGCAGAGGCGCCCGCGGGGGCAGGTGCTGCCAGTGTACAGGGCCGTTTCTACCATTAGCCAAGACTAGACGGCCGTCTAGCTTTACTTTTTTAGGTGCAAATGAAAATACAAATTCACCCTTTTGCCGCCCTAGGTGGCCGTCTAGTCTTGCCTAATGGTAGAAACAGCCCTGCCCCTACCTACAGCTGCGGTACCTTTTGTGTCTACAGGATCCCTATTATTCCCTTTCCTCTCAACTTCCCAGTTCTGTCATAAGGGATACTGGCAAAGCTCAAGCAGATGGCTTGAAGGTTGAAAGAAGAGGATTACTAAAGAGGGTATTCCGGGTGAGTTAGCTGTCATGGTAGAGGATTCAAAAACAACCGCTTCACTCAAGATATATCTTAAATATTGGCAGTCATTCTAAGGGTTGGTGTGAGGTGAAAAAGTTAGACCCTACCACGGTCAGGTTAATTTTGATCAGGGATGTTTGCAAAATGGGTAAAGGTTAAGGTTGACAGTGGCTAGCTTGAGGGACCAGTGGGCAGCAATTAGGGCATTCAGGAATTCTTGGAAAAATTTGAGAGCTGATGATGGTTTGGTCTGTAGATTTCTGAAAGAATTATCAAAACCTATGTCCTAGACGATCAAGAGCATTTCCAGACTGGAATCTAATTCTACTATTAGAAGCATTAACAAAATCTCCCTATGAACCCTTAGAGTAGGTGGATTTGAAAATTACTGCATTCAAAACATACAATCAAATCAGCAAGAAGATTAGGGTAACTAGAAACATGGTCATGACGACACCCTTTTTGTAAGATCTTTCAGCATAGGGTACTTTTGGTTCCATTCCCTTCCTTTATGCCTAAGATAAATTCTCTCTTTAATAAACAATAATAGGTTATTACCTCAGAATTCTTTATTATTCCCGCCCCAGAGGAGGAAAGAAGATTGCACGCTTTCGATCTAAGGAGGGCCCTCCTAATTTATTTGCAGAGAGTTTAACCCATTTGAAATACCGAAGCACTGTTTATTATTTTTGGCTAGCCAAAAAGGAAAAGAAACCTAACTACTTCTCCCTTCAGTACATGGATATAATCGTTAATCACCATGGCCTATGGAGTGGCAAGTGAAATTCCACCTCTAGGGATTCAGGGGGAATCCACTCGTAGCATGTTCTCAATAATGGCAGATTTGCAAGGTGCTAAAAAAGTGATGGATGGAATGCTTGCGTTAATATCAGCCACTGGAAATTGCTTGGGTCGCATCCCAATCCATAGTTTTTCGCCCAACATGACACCTCAGTCTGGCCATATGCAAATCAGCCTTGAGCTTGCTCCTCATGGGAACCGTCCTGCACAAACTGCTGGGCCTGATCCTCTCTGAATCAGAATACAAGCAAGCCAGGACGGATTTCGCACTTATTATGGGCTCATCAGCCAGGTACAGTTTGATTCCAGTGGCCCAGTGAGCATGGGACCCACGTCTGTCCAGACCTTTCACACTTAGGGCATCAAAAAACAAAGTGATGGGTGGAATGCTTGCATTAATCACAGGTACTGGCGATCACTGGGGGCACATTTCCATTCATTGTTTTTCGACCACCATACCACCTCAGTTTGTATCCAACCATATGCAAATAAGCCTTGACCATGCTCCAATAGGAACAGTCCTGCCCAAACTGCCAGGCCCTCCCTGAACCAGCATACAAGCACACAATGACCGGTTTCACCCTTATTATGGGCTCATCAACCAGGTACAGATTGATCCCATTGGAACAGTGAGCGCGGGACCCATGTCTGGGCATGTCCATCACACTTGATGGATGGAAAGCTTGAATGAATCTCAACCACTGGGGACAGCTTGGGTCACATCCCAATCTATCGTTTTTCACCCACCATGCCAACTCAGTTTGGACTCAGCCATATGTAAAACTGCCTTGACCCTGCGTCTCATGGGAACAGTACAGTCCAAACTGCCATGCCAGGTCCTCTCTGAACCGAAATACAAGCAATCCAGTACTGGTTTCGCCTTGAGCAGAAAATAAGGAATGCAGAATCGCCCTTGTGTTCATGGCACTGAGTGTGCCACCTCCGATGCCAGGGGTCGCAAAGGCAAAGCTAGGAGTCACAGAGGTCAAGCCAGGGGTCAGAGTTGTGACCCCTAGTAACCCATGACTGATGTCCATGCCTCAGACTCTCAAAATGGATTGAAAAGCCCATCATTATCATGATGTCCAAGTTGGCTGCGGTATAATCATTTAAGAAAGTTGAAATAGGTGTGTAGGTCAGTTTTTACTGTTGATTTCTTTGATATTGTCACAAACATTGTCCACAGCTAGCACAACTGCATGCAGTTGGATACCTTGCAAAAATACCTACACAGCACGTTTTTACAAGTTCAAACCTGCCTAGATTTGCAAATGTAGGCTACGTTTTTAGCTATTTGATTAGTTAATGGGGGCCACTTTTATGAAACGTTTGTCTTGCCATGCCAATAATAGAAACTGTTATTCTTAGAAACAGATCCTCTGTTCTAAACACAGCTATTAATCTTCACAACGTATAAAAATAGGAAAAAGAATCATTGTACAGTGTGGTGTTTGCTTCTTGGTCTAATAAACATATCTGCTTAGGGAGCCCAACCATCTGTAAATTTCACGGACCGTCCGTTATTTTGGCGTCACGTCCTTTGTCTGTCATCATTCCTTTTACAGACCTCTTTTGTCTATAATTTTATGGATTGCAACAGGCTGTGCTGTTCCCCTGTGAGAAGCCCCCAAAAGTTTAAAAGTTCTCACAATTGGAGCCAGCTCGCACTTCTCTTTTAAACTGTAGAAGTTGCAGTGGCCCCTCTCCGACCTTGCAGAGACTGTGGACAGGCCCATTGTCATTCTGGCTGTGGCAGATTATCACATAAAGAATTGCAATGGTGCAAGGGCGCAGTGAAGCACACACTATATCAGCTTAAGTGGGTGTGTCACGGGGTCAACTAAAAGTGTTTCATGGCGCTTCATAACTTTGATCTGTGGCTCGCAGGTCAGCACAAGACAGAATAAGAAACTAATAAACAAAGCAAGAATAATCATCATGATGCCGCTTTTTTGATCCTTGCAAACTTTGGCTTCCCAGAAGGGTTTATACAATTAATAAGAAGCCTATACAAGGGTTTGCAGGCACAAATATTAATAAACTCTAGAAACCCGGGGGCCTGCAGAATAAACAGAGGTACAAGGCAAGGATGTCCCCCATCTCCTATTTTATTTGCCCTATTCATAGAACCCTTGGCAATAGCTATCAGACAAAAAATACCTCACACTGCACCCCTACAAGGCATGAAGAATATAAAACTCTATGCCGACGACATTGCTCTATTTTTAAATCCCACGGAGCACACCCAGGAGGACATTTTAGGGATCTTTTTGGAATTTCAGATGATAGGTGGCTATAAAATAAATAAGGCCAAGACAGAAATTCTGTTATGTAATTGCTCCGCTGACACACTACTGCCAAGCTTGAGGCTAGTATATAGTTCCCGCAAGAAGAGACAGTTGGGGATATATGTGACGGAAAGAGTAGAGGAGCTTTTAATTTGAATTACATACCCCTGGTACAAAACGTTAAACGCCTATTAGGAAAATGAAATCAAATCCCATTATCAAATCTAGGCCGAGTGGCACTTATACGGATGTCAATCCTACCACTATTTAACTCTTTATTTGCAGCAGCTCCTTGTTCACTACAAACGTCTTTTTTTTAAAGAGATAGTCTATTCACTACTTTCCTATGGGCCATTAAAGCACCAAGACTAGCATTAGCCACTTCAAACTACCCGACTGATGAGGGAGGATTATCCCTCCCAAACAAAAGAGAATACTTTCGCGCAAATTTTGCACACAACAATCATAGCTTTTATACCCAGTCTGACTTTTCAGAGATGGATAATTGTTTTATGGATAAAATCTTAATGGAGTATAAAATTACAGATCCAATGAGAATAGATTCTTAAACAAAAAAACACAACAGTTAGCATTTTATGACATACTCCGGATAAATGGTTCAACGAGACTGGCTCATCTCTACACCAGGGACGTCAAGTTGCTACAAACCGGTGTACTAAAGAAGTAGGAGGAGAATGGGTATAGGCAAGTGAAAGACTTTCTTAATTCAGATTCCTGGAAAAAGTGGCCTGATTTAGAAATCGGGCTTCTGCACTCCAGGGACATGCTTAAATGGTCATTTATCAAAATCAAGCATTTTCTGGAAAATATCGACACTAGAATGTTAATAGCAAGCATAGGTATAAGCGAAGCCCTAGGAGCCTCTGACAAGCGGTCAGTAAGCGCTCGGGTGAGAATCTTTAATGATAATACATCTGCTGCTCTCTACGAAAAAATATGAGATAAATGGCGGAAAAAAAGAGGATCTGCAGATTCTAAGAACAACATGGAGCAGAATTAACCAGCTTAATGCTACAGTAATCAGACGTGCTAATTTTAAGCAAATGCAATTTTATACAAAATGGTTAATATATAGGACTCCATCATTTCTACATAACATATATCCTCAGATTGACGATAGGTGTTTTCGCTGCTCTAAGGACGGAGGAGGCACTTGGTCTCATGTTGCATGGGATTGTCCAAAAATTAAGAATCTATCGGAAGAACCTGAAAAATATCTTAGAACCATAGGCCAATCCATAACTATTGATAATTAAATTGCAGTTCTGGGATGCTCTCCAAATGCAACACTAAACAATATGCAAGAAGAGTGTTTATTAATATCTTTCTTAGTGGCAAGATTATTAATTTTACAAAATTGGCGTAGCAACAGTGTACCTACCTTCCAAGCCTGGAGAGCTAAACTTCATAAAGTTAAAGAGCTAGAAAGACGATATGCATTAAGATCAGGGTCTCTTAGGAAATTCGAGAAACGTTGGAACTCCAAAGGAAAATAGTCTGGGATCTGGGTTAAAAGAATGTTGTTTGAGAAATTGTGAAATTTATGATTCTCTATGGATATTTTAGGATTCTATGTACTCTTAATTCGCTGTTTTAAGATCGATCTATATTTATGTCATGTCGTCAACTGTAATTTATACTGAGCACTTACGCATTTTACTCTGCATTTGTACACTGTATCATGAGTTGAACTCTCAATCAAACATTTTTTTTTAAACTGATGCCGCTGTCGAGAATGGGCTAATGGAAGGGATAAAAGAATGCAAATAATGAAAGAAAGCTGGAAAGATATAATTGTATTGTATTGTATTGTAATTGCATTTATATAGCGCTTACCCCTATTATATATTATAATATATTATATAGCCCCCTGACGAGGCATCAAAATGCTTTTTCAGTGAGTAGCACGCTTCTCCGGAACCCATAAAGGATTAGTATTGAGAAAATGTTAACAATGGAAGGAAGGACAAGAGGATGATCATATGAAAAACGGAACAAAAAAATGAATGGGAATATGAAATATGAAAAGAAAATGAAACATGAATTTAAAGAATAAAGAGAAAGAAATGAAAGGATGCACAGACAGAAAGATGGAAAGAGGAATAAATAGAGGATGGAAAGAAGAAAGTTGAGAATAAAGGTGGATATAAAGAATGACAGGATGAAGTAGAACATAAGGAAAGAAAGAAGATGAAAAGACGGAAACAATAAAAGAAAGATCATAGAATGCCTATGCACACGTTACGAGTAAGTACTGTATCAATACAGAAAGTAATGGTAAGAGCAGCAGTATAGACACAAATTACAGAAATCCAACACGTTTCTTTTTTCTTGGTTTAATATGATTCCGCTGCCCAGCCAACACGTGTTTCGTCCGGGTGTAAGACCCACGACTTCTTCAGGGCTACAAAAACACACAAAGATATATTGTAGACACACAACATTTACAGGATGTCTCATGTAATAAAATAACATGATAAGCGTCAGACACCGTGACCGACCGCAGGCACCCAAATTAAAAGGATTTTTGTGACAGATCCACGGTAAGGCCCCAAGAGCAAAGAATATGACATAAAGTTTAAGTGTAAGGTTCTTAATTTTACCGGTAGAACCAAAATAATTACTTGTGGTAAATAAGTACATACAAAGGATTTCAGAACTGCTAATTATCAGTGGAAAAAATCTGCATGAGAACACATAAGTAGTTACATATCAGTACAGGGAGAAATATATCTAAGAATAAGTGAGGATCATAAATTGCCATAAAAGATTCATAAGTTCATTAGTGAAACATGAGCTTAAATAATCATTCAGATACAGTAAGTTAACAAACGTCACATGACTAAAAGGGCAAATCCTAGAGAGTGCATATGGTTATTGTTGGAAAAAGAAAAAGAGAAAAGAGGATGAGAAGAGACAAAAGCATAGAAGTGGACAGATAAAATGAAGTGTGAACACAATCCGATCATAAAGAAGGGAAGTCAAAGGAATTACTGAATCTTACCATCAGGCGCAACGTGAACAGTAAATGGATCTAGACATATAGGAGAAAAGTATAGACCTCAGTGAAGCATAAATACAATATATAGCCTAGAATCTGCAAATAATGCAAAGTAGGAAAACACCGGCTCACCTCTCCGCCGGTTATACTTCCGTCCCGGCTGCGCGGGAAAAAAAAGTGCAATGGTCACTATTTGGATGAGTTACACAGGGGTGAGTAGCCCAAGTGAATCAGGACCTATAGAAAGAATAACGGTGCATGAGTCCTCGGGTCAATTCATTATAACCACAAAATGCACCTTGCCTTCTACCCTAGTGTCAAACTCTATAGACTGCCAAGAAACATTAGAAGGGCTCCTGTGACTACAATTGTTGGTTTAAGAATATAGAAGGAGAGCCACGCTATTCCGTGATAATGCAAGGCGTAAGATATGCATGAACAAAAAGAGAGTTGTGATGGTAAAGTCAATATATATATCAACACCACGTCGCTACTTGGTTAATTATAGATTGCGTCGAAACAAACAAACTTAGTTACTGTGGTAATGGTGTCAGTAAACCCGGATCAGTACTGTGACTGCAGTTTTTGGTTTATAAATAATGATGGAGAGTCACGCTTATACATGATAATACAAGACGTGAAAAAACAAGGCGTGGTGATACGCAAAACAATAAAGCCAGTAAAACTATCCACAGAAAGAGGTTAAATGCAGCAAATATAAATCTCGTATTAATAAAAGGCGTCAAAAAACATACATAATCACTAGGGTAGTGGCGTCAGTAAACCTGGATCACGTAGCCGTCACCATTGCTCAATTATACAGTCAAATACCACCATCAATCAAGCCGACTATGAGATAACAAACTAGGAATATGCAGGAAATCCCAAACTTGTAAGAAACTCGTAAACACCATCCGTGAACAGCCGCTAATTTACCTGTACGACGAGTGCGTCAGGAAGTGTAGTTGGAGTCCGGTTCGTAAGCAGATCGGAAGTGACATGCCATGCACGTTATAACGTGAAAAGAAACATAAGAACAACTAGACCGTGTATAGCGGCTAGCTGAAATGCACCGGAAGTGAGGAAACGGGAGCCACATTAAGCCTGCTGATACCACAGCGTCTAACGGGAAAGATTAATAATGTTACAAATTCCTAAATATCCAAAATTACTGTATTGTGTACGGGAAACAAATATCAGGATTGTGGTGACGATACATGTACTCCGAGAGAGACAACAAAAAGACAATTATATTGTCATGTGGTCAGTAATTTAAAAGACCACATCCCCTACTTGCATATGAACGGATTGCTACCCGGTGGTGTATACCAGCGGGGAAAAGGAAGGAAAAGACATGGCTTATAGGTATAAGGCCATGAGAGAATTAGTAGAAGAGAAGAGCATAAATTACTAAAAGAACAAAAGCACAGAAGTTAAAGGGTCAGGCATAATGGAAATTACGAGGCATTAAAACTCAGATTCATCAATATACGGGAGAAACAGCGAAAGCCCAAAAGAAGGGGCTGGATGTAGAGAAATTCAATTACAAACAGTATTGAATCCAGCATACTAAGTATAGTAAAACAACGATTACTCAGAAGTGCAAGTTTGGAAAAATTCACTATTTGAGAGAAATACAGATATCTCGAGTAATCCGATGTATGTTAAGAATAATTATTAACATCCTCATTGTACTTGATGCATGGATATTAAACATTAGCATATGGTATTGGCACAACAAATTTAGAGCACTTGGACATAGAGCAGATGGAATAAATACGGCCTAGTAGATGGAAAAACCCTATGTTGAAAGGTGGAAAAGGCAGGCAAAACAACACATTAATTGCCCAAGAAGAATTGCAGCTCATGGTCTGTGTTAAGACCCTGCTCCACCGCATTAAGACGCATGATCCAAGTGGCCTCAGAACGTCGTAATGCTAGAAAGATGTCAATGTAGTTAAATCCAGTTTTTGGCCAAGTTTCTTTGATGCTATAAGAAGCATAATTTTGCTTTATTTTATGTATGTTTTCATCAGGGGGACAATTCTCACTGGCTTCAAAAGGCCAAGATAGCTCACTTTGCTCCTTTATCTAGTGCCGTATAAAGCAGGGGCTATTTTATTTTCCTGGCTACTCCCTTGCAATGGGCCCTTGTGAAGTTACAGCATGTGGTGTGCCTTCCCCTGCATTGTGCTTTTGTGGAGGAGCCATGCTGGAGGATTATGCTGCATTTTGAAATATCCAAGAGGATTAAAGGCAAAGGCTTCTGAATGCCTTGTAGCGACTGCAATTTAAAGGCCATAATAAAAATGTCTAATTAACTATGGTGATTAATGTATCACTTGGTGAGATCTGAGTTTTCACTAACCTCAGTTTTGACTCATCATAAAGAAGCACCGAGGGATAATACGCCTCTTGCAAAGCACAGAGTGTAACATTATGGATTTGCCGCATTTGCCGCATTTGCCACATAATGCATCATTAGCTGCATATTCTGAAGATTGTAATTTAAAAATAGTTTCTAGCTCAAATGGTTACAAAAATAACAAAAAATTCAGTGACACGTGTTAAGGTGCTTTGCAAAGGTTGATTGGTCACCTTTCTTTTGCATATTGCTATACTTGGGTTTTAAACTAGACCAAATGAGGTGCAACCTATGCCCAGAAAGTGTTAGAAAGAGTAAAAATGAGAAAATAATGTAGTAATACAACCATAAAATGTGTAGCATTATGCTGCATAATTTCCCTTTTCTTGCCAAATAATTTAGTCAACCCTGCAGCATATTTTGTCCCTCCCCTGCTGCATAATTCCAGGGGCCCTGCATATAATACCTACCAGTATGGATGACATGTGACTCCTACACCATGCAGCCCTCATTGTCGTAAGTAGCATTTCCTATACATTGATTTACAGTCTTATATGAGTCATTGTCTCTGAACAATCTGTGTGTGAGCTAAAGCGCTCAACACCCTACCATTGGGCTGAGTAGCACTATAAAAGAAATGAAATACACATGAGCGAGTGTCTATCAAAAGACAAGGGGCATCATTGGAGGTTGATGGTGAGGGAATCTGTGCAGAGGGAGGTCTTTGGTGAAGGGGTGTAATGCATCCCCTGCAGTGTGGGTTCAAGGGAACCCGAAATCTTCAGGAGGCCTCATACAGCCTTAAGCCAATGTACATATGTGAGATATGGGAGACTCAGGGGCCCCTCATTTCATTCTACTGGGGGCCCCATAGTTTTGCATTATGCCACTACTTTTGCATGAGGGTTCACCAACAGAGATTGTCGTACCTGGTGCCACAAGCACTAAAGCCACCCTGCCAGGGTTGTAGCTATCATTTCTGAAGCCTGGGATGTCCCCCAGTTCCTGAGGTAAAAGCACTTCAGGAGTTGAATGTAGGACAGATTAGTAGGAAGGCATAACCTATAAACGGAGGTATTTTATTTTATTATAACCTGTGTTCCTGTACAGTTTTAATTCCACCATTTCCAGTTCAGGGAGAACAAAAAGCACAATTAAAAATGTCTAACATAACAAAACTGGTGTGCACTAATCCCAAAACCCTGTAGTGCCCTACTGTTACCTGCCAGACAAGTGCTCCAAGCTGGGGTTTTGGATACATTTTTCCTTCATTCTTTGAAAAATAGCCTTTTTTCCCAACAAACTGTGATTTTTCTATCTAATGTATGTATATATATATATATATATTCAGTGAAAAAACCAAAGGTTTCAGGGGCGTTATAGTTAGGAATTGGCATTTTAAAAACCTTAGAAATTCACTGAAAAAACCAAAGGTTTCAGGGGCGTTATAGTTAGCTGGACATTTCCCTCGTACAAAACCCTAGAAATTCCCCTGTTATAGTTAGTTCAGCTAATGCACTGCTGATGACGTCACATATTACATCACTCATGACATGGTCAGTGACATCACTCATGACATCACTGATGACATCTCAAATGACATCATTGATGACATCACTGATGACATCATCCAGTAGGTATGTGTTTCTGTACAGTTTTAATATGTTTAAGATATATAGGGAAAGGTCTGTTGAAGAATGAGTGGGTGTACAAGTGTGTGAATGGATGATTTTGTAGGTGCGTAACTGACTCTTTAAGTGAGTCATTAAATGTATCTTACTGCAGACTAGTGACTAAACTGTGTGAATGTCTGTATGTGTCTGTGTGTAGGTGTATAAGTGGCTGCATGGTTTTGTGAATAGCTATATGAGTGTCTATATGGGTTATTGATTGGTTGTCTGAGTATCTGTATGGGTGCCTGAGTGTTTGTGTGGGTAGGGTGTGTGTGACTCTATGCATAGATGTGTGAGTGGGTGATTCTATGGGTGCATGGTTTTAAGAGTGCATCTGTGATGGACTGTATGGTTGGGTGAGTGTCTGTATGGGTGTGTTAGGGATTGAATGTATATCTCAGTGGTACATGTGTGACTAACTACATATGTGAAAGGCAGTATATATGTGTGTAAGAGTATATAAGTGGGTATATGTGAGAGTGTGTGATTGTGAGAATGGCTGTATGGATGAGTGTGTGCTTGTATCAATGATTCTATTAGAGCATAAGAATGTGGTACTATTTTTATGAGTTAGTAAACTTGAGTGTGTTTAACTGTATAGGTGAATACATTGGACTGTGTTTAATTACTTGCACGACTGACTAGGTGTGTCAGTACCTTAATGGATGATTGGCGGTGTGTGAGTGTCTATATAGGTGTATAAATGCATATGATAGTCTTGTACGGAGTGACTGTAAGTATGAGTGACTATATAGGTGAGTGAGTGGAGGTGTATGTAGACCTAAGAGTTAATGAGTGGGTATGTAGTTATTGGTATTGGAGTATCTATGATTTTCAAAATGCCGTCTGAAATTTTGAGTCGGTGTATCAAAGGTTATATTAGGGTGTGAGAAGATGCACTAATTTATCACATGGATGATGTCATCAGTGATGTCATGAGTGATGTTATTTGAGATGTCATCAGTGATGTCATCAGTGATGTCACTGACCATGTCATGAGTGATGTAATATGTGACGTCATCAGCAGTGCATTGCGGGGGCGCGAGTTATAGTTAGCTGAACTAACTATAACAGGGGAATTTCTAGGGTTTTGTACGAGGGAAATGTCCAGCTAACTATAACGCCCCTGAAACCTTTGGTTTTTTCAGTGAATTTCTAAGGTTTTTTAAATGCCAATTCCAAACTATAACGCCCCTGAAACCTTTGATTTTTTCAGTGAATTTCAAAGGTTTTTTAAATGCTAATTCCTATCTATAAGTTATCTCTGAAGATATCATGAAAAGCATTCTTTTTTTAAAGTAGGGTGCACATTAGTTTTGTGGAATAGCATCTTTGTGATTGGTTAAGAAAAAGCAGTTTCAACGTGGAGTACATATCAAAGGATCAAATTTGCTCAGATCAACCACACCTGCTACTTGCATTTGAAAGGCACTGTTCGAACTTAAAACAATCGTCAACTTTTAACCTGCACGTGTCGTTAAATATTCAAGAAAATGTTACAAAAAAATATCGTTAAGTTTTAAAAAATTGATGAACTTTTATCCTGCACGTGCTGTAGAATGTTCTAGAAAGTGTGTTGATAGAATACGTTGCACTTGTTTAATATTTAAAAAACGGTTCATATGGATAATTAAAAAGAAACCAATAGAGAAGTTTTGAAACCTAAAAGAATCAAGGAACTATTCTAATTTATTCTTTACATGTATTTATGTGTGCAGCAACAAAATTATAGACACAACAGCACTAGGAAGAGGAAGAAGCAGGGAGTGGGGGGAGGGGGGAGATGGGCAGAATGGCACACATGCACAATTAATACAACACACATATAGACTAACAATGGCCAAAATGAAACACACCAACAAGCAGCACAAGTCACACAACCCGCCAACATCACACCACTGAACGAGCATAGAAGTGAAAACCACGCTGCATTCATACAGGATGTGTACAAAGGCCAGTCGTTGGTGTTGTGGGATGTCTGCGACCGTGGTCATCATGGATGAGATGCCCAGCATGTGGCACATGGTCGAGTTCACTGTGTGTTATGTTGCCAAACGGCTGCACCTCCCTCCCACGAGCCACCACACTTTTGTACGGTGCGCTGTTGTATCTCGTGCACTCGTACGGCACACCATTGTAATGCCTATTTGTGCATGTCCTGCTACATTCCAACTACAACATCACAGTGCCGTTTGGAGGTGGTGCATGCCAGTTTACAACATCAACTGCTGCGGCTCTTGTAGCAGGCCACACCAGAACACAGAGACACACTTACCGCACTTCCTGTACACGGACATGTCTGAGACACCCCGTTCCCCTTGCCGGATAGGCACACCCCTGCACTGACCTGTGAACCCCAGACCAGCACACGCCAGTTGTGCATGCTGGAGGATGCGTGCGTAGCTACACATCCAGGCTCACTGCCAATGCTGAGGTGACAGCACACTCTGATGTTGCAGGGCTCGTGCCTATCATGCTAAGACAATGACCACACGGACACACTTACTAAGATGTGGGTTTGGGGGGCATTGGCGGTCCTGGAGTTGTTGAGATGAGTCTTCTGGCCCTCATGGGTATCCCTGTATCATGCTCATTGACTCTATGGTACCTGTGGGTGTTCTGGTGTGGCTCTTGGCTGTGTTCCCTTTCATGGTGCAGGTAGTTGTCCTGCTTAACACCAGCAGAAAGCAGGTGTAAAATCCCTGGTGCTAACGTGTCTTATCGCCAGAATTTGTTTCGCATTGCAATTGGTGTGAAAGTTGTGATGTGATTTTTTTCGTGTGCAGAACAATATACGAACTGAGCAGTGTATCTCATCAAGATCCAGCACCTGACGCACTATTCCCAATCAATATAAATACAATGAGATTTCTTAATAGATTTTGTGTGTACACTGTAAGTGCAGCCAATACCTCAGTGCAATTCAATACAGGATTTTAGTATTTAGAATAAATCGGAAAGGTGCACCTCGTGTCTTTTTGCACGGGAACGGCTACTCTCCATTTCATTATCAGCACTTTAACGGAAGTAAAGTTGAGATAAATCTAACACACTATTCAGAAGTTGGTGCAAACTGCAGATATCACCAATATTCCAGCGATAAGTGCCCCAAAATGTAACACTATGGTGGACTCCATCAAATAACAGTAATAAGAACAAGAAAGAGTCACACACCAGTTAAGAGAACAACCAAAAACGTTATTCATTATTTTTTCAAACTTTATTTTTTATAATAATAAATATATAAACGAAAAACTATTTTCAAACTTTCTTTTTTTATTAACATATATTGGAACAATAAACTAATAAACAAAATGTAACAACAATAATAAAAAACAACAAGGCGGAACACTACTGTGGGGACAATGGATGTCGACGACAGACCTGGAAAATAAGAAAGATTGTTAAAAAAACAACAACATGGTATTCTCAACAAAATACCACAAGAAACAAATCACAGATATATAAAATGCATACAGCTAACAACATTTTATAAGTTTAACTTACAAAAACTGTAAATGTTGGCGCTTTAAAATATTTACCGAATCTGAAGAAAATGTTTTGCCGAAGGCACCACACAAACAACGTATTTCTTCAGTGGTGAGGACATTTTTTACTTTTTCCTAGGAGCAAACAAAGACCAATGCTACCTTCGTCACTCGCAAGATTTGCCAAAGAGTTCTGTTAGAAGGAGATCCTAACAAAAAATACTCGTGCGGCACAGCAAGTATGATGAAACACCTAAGGACCCTTCATCCAAACAATCTTGCACGAGAAGAGTGCAAACAGATGAGAAACACTCCTGTTCTGTATCTGTTAAAAAGAATCACAAATAAATGTATATTAATAACTTTCAAATTTATACTATTCCATTACTGTACAAACACATTTTATATAAAAACTGACTATGAAACTATAGCCCTGAACCACAAGTGTGACGATCATTAAAACACTACATGCATAGTGCATACTACTTTGAAGCAGTTCATGCCCTAAAGCCTACCTCACTAAAAGACTACATGCTAACTGACTAAATGATTACAGTACTATAAGGAGACACACTGGGTGAGTGACAGGGTGTTTGCTAGAAGAGTATGAATACTAACTAGGGAATAGAAGGTGTGAAACACAGCTGTGTAGGTGATTAGAGGACTACATCCATACTGCATAGGCATTTAAAGCAGTCCATGTGCTAAGGCCTGGCTCACTGCATGACTACTTGGGTACTGACTGAATGATTATCATACAGCAAGGAGAGTGCCTAGGTGAATTTATAAGTGCTAGGCTTTTCGCACAGGGAATAGATTAGTACTTGGTACTGAATGGGTCACTAGAGGAGTGCAAAGGCAGTGACAAGTGCTGGACTATATGGATACTGACTAGGAAATTGAAAGTGTGAAAGACAAGTGTCTGGGTGGTTAGAAGACTGCATGCATAGTGCATAGGGGTTTGAAGCAGTCCATGTGCTAAGGCCTGGCTCAGTGTATGAATACTTAGGCACAGACTGAATGATTAGAGTCCTGCAAAGATAGTATCTTGGTGAATTTATAAGAGTTTGGGTTTTAGCACTGTGAATGGATTAGTACATGGTGCTGAATGGGTCACTAGAGGACTGCAAAGAGAGTCACAGGGTATTTCCTGGAAGTGTATGGATACTGACTAGGGAATTGAAGGTGTGAAAGACAATTGTGTAGGTGGTTAGAGGACTGCATACATAGAGGATAAGGGTTTGAAGCAGTCCATATACTAAGGCCTGGGTCACTGGATGAGTACTTGGGTACTGACTGAATGATTAGAGTACTGCAAGGAGAGTGCCTGGGTGAATTTATTAGGGTTTGGCGCTGTGAATGGATTAGTACATGATGCTGAATGGGTCACTAGAGGAGTGCAACGGCAGTGACAGGGTGTTTGCTGGAAGTGAACGGATACTGACTGGGGAATTGAAGGTGTGAAAGACAAGTGTGTAGGTGGTTAGAGGACTGCATGCATAGTGGATATGGGTTTGACGTAGTCCATGTGCTAAGACCTGGCTCAGTGCATGAATACTTAGGCAGTGACTGAATCATTAGAGTACTGGAAAGAGAGTGTCTAGGTGAATTTATAAGTGTTTGAGTTTTGGCACAGTCAATGGCTTAGTACATGCTGTTGAATGGGTCTCTAGAGGACTGCAAAGGAAGTGACAGGATGTTTCCTGGAAGTGTATGGATACTGACTAGGGGATTGAAGGTGTAAAAGACAAGTGTATAGTATGTCAGAACACTTTTATTTGAAGCAATCTATTTGGTACTTAAAAACTGACTAAATAATCAGACTACTTCTAGGACAGTGCTTAGGTAAAACTTTTAAATTTTCAGTTCTGCCACAGTGAACAGAATAGTACATGGTACTGCACCTTAGTGTCAAACCCTGACTCATTTTATCAATGCATAAGCAAAGACTAGCTTCTAATGCTACTAAAACTTGACAACATGAGAGGTTTTAAATTTGTTATCTGTCAGCAAATACACAATGTTACCAAATGCTTCTCTCACAGTGGTTCTCAAATGCACACAGACTCACAGTGTAATTCTAGACAACAACCACTATACCTAGGAGTTTACCAAAAATCATTCACTACTGTGGAAGTGGTAAGCGAACTGCACACAATCTTCATATTTCAGGACTGCTCTTTTGTGTCAAAGCCTGACTCATTTAATCAAAGCATAAGCAAAGACTGGCTTCTAATGCTACTAAAACTTCACAACATAACCGGTTTTAAAACAGGTATATGTCAGGAAATACACGATGTTACCAAATGCTTCTCTCACAATCCTTACCCAAATGCACACAGACTCACAGTGTGATTTTAGACAAGCAACACTATCCTAGGAGTTTACCAAAACTCATTCACTACTCTGGAAGAGTTAATGGTATTGCACACAATCTACATATTTAAGTACACCACATCAGTGTCAAAGCATGACTCATTTAATCAACGCATAAGCAAAGACTGGATTCTAATCCTACTAAAACTTCACAACATGACAGGTTTTGAAACAGTTATCTGTCAGCAAATACATGATGTTACCAAATGCTTCTCTCACAGTGATCCCAAATACACACTAACTCACAGTGTGATTCTAGACAAGCACCACTATCCCTATGAGTTTACCAAAACTCATTCACTACAGTGCAAGAGGTAAGGGAACTGCACACAATCTACATATTTCACAACTGCAATTTACTGTCAATGCCTGACTCATATAATGAAACCATAAGCCATAACTGTCTTCTAATGCTACTAAAACTTGACAACATGACATGTTTTACAACACTTATCTGTCAGCAAATACACGATGTTACCAAACACTTCTCTCACAGTGGTTCCCAAATACACACAGACTCACAGTGTGATTCTAGACAAGCACCAGTATCCCTAGGAGTTTACCAAAACTCATTCACTACACTGGAAGTGATAAGGGAACTGCACACAATCTACATATTTCACAACTGAAATTTACTGTCAATGCCTGACTCATATAATGAAAGCATAAGCCATAACTGTCTTCTAATGCTACTAAAACTTGACAACATGACAGATTTTAAAACAGTTATCTGTCAGCAAATACACGATGTTACCAAATGCTTCTCTCACAATCCTTACCCAAATGCACACAGACTCACAGTGTGATTTTAGACAAGCAACACTATCCCTATGAGCTTACCAAAACTCATTCACTACAGTGCAAGTGGTAAGGGAACTGCACACAATCTACATATTTCACGACTGCAATTTACTGTCAATGCCTCACTCATTTAATGAAAGCATAAGCCGTAACTGTCTTCTAATGCTACTAAAACTTGACAACCTGACCGGTTTTAAAACAGTTATCTGTCAGCAAATACACGATATTACCAAATGCTTCTCTCACAGTGGTTCCCAAATGCACACAGACTCACTGTGTGATTCTAGACAAACAACACTATCCCTTGCACTATATCAAAACACATTTCTTCATCTAGAAGTAGTACTACATTTTAGTATAGAAACATAACATAACTCATTTCACAAATTCATAAACAATGACTGGTTTCTAATTCTACCAAAATATAAAAACTGCACAGTTATCTGTCTACAAACACATGAAAAACACAAATGCCAATCACAGAATGGTTTCTACATGCACACACATTGTAGAGAAAAAAAAGTACTCCCTACACTTTAGCAGGAAAAATACATTAGTCTGATTAAAATCAAAATAGTCTACATATATCCCCTCACAATTAAATAACTCATCTTTCTAGTTCTTTTGTAGATTAAGGAGTATATCAATCACTCACCATATTTTCTTTTACAGAATCTCTGCACTGTGCACCTCTCAGCAAAAGCAAAGAATGTAAAAGTTTCCCTTTCATTTTCCACACATATACATGTAAACATCAAATCACAATCCTTCGCACATAAACTCAAAAGCAAACACACATTTCTATTGGTTAAACATTTCAACCCTTTCCAACTGAAATACATTTCAACCCTTCCCCCAATCTGCCTTCTGCCTGTTACCATAGAAACAGGTCATGGAACACTGCACTGAGCTCACAGGTCACAAGTTCAGCACACAATGTTCCTACACAAGACAGGAAGTGTGCTTGACTTTTCAACATATCAGCTTATCATATACAATGTCCTTTACAATCTGTTTTTGTTAACCAATAACAATCATACCTTTAAAAAACAAAAATATACACCCTACCTTTCAGTGTAGAAAGTTGTTATACAACCAATGATTTCTTGTCGTTTTTCAAAAAACGTTGCCGTGGATCCGCGCACCCACCGCGAGAGAATCCGTGCATCCAACGCGATAGGATGCGCGCACCGTGCGCGCATTTCGCAGCTTTTTTTTTTTAAAAAAGGGCCACAGGGGGTCCTTCTGGGACCCCCTATGCAGATCTAGAGGGTCAGAGTATTTCTACTCTGCCCCCTTTATATCTTTTACACACTTATTCCCCTTCCATCTTCAGCCTCGCTTCTACCGAGGCAAAAAATGGCCGCCAACAGTTCCTGGTTTCGAATGTAGAGAGACGCTCGACAGCCAATTAGCATTCAGTGCGCGATCGGGAGGGTGCGCGCTCCGTTCGGGGAGGGTGCGCTTACGGTGCGGGTACGGTCCGCGGATTCACCGCGGCCATAGATATCACTAACTTTTTTACTACTGAACAGATTCACACCAAATATGCAAAAGGCACGAGTCCGAACTGAGGACTACCTCTTTGCCAAATTTGGTGTCATTCCGTTCAGCGGTTCGGGCTGTAGCTGCGACAACAGATCCTATGGGAAATTGCACAAAACTTTCAGGGTAGGAGCGGAGCGGAGCTGGCCAAAAGTTTGGAGAATTTCGCGAAGATTCGTCAATCGGCGCCAAAGATATTCCCAATAGAATGTTGCGGATTTCCTATGGAAAATAGGTCCTAACTATAACTATCTACTGGCGACTGCCAGTAGATAATATATATATATATATATATATATATATTCACTGAAAAAACCATAGGTTTCACACATGTTATAGTTAGCTGGACATTTTACTGATAAAAAACCAATGAAATTCCCCCGTTATAGTTAGTGCAGGCAACTATAACTCACGCGACCACAATCCTCTGCTGATGCTAATACTGTATTTAGACACTTATTTGCCCATGTCTTCTTCCATTAAATTTTAGCTATACATATATTACAAATATTTTTTTTTCATAAAGACACATATGTCATCAGCAGAGGATTGCGGTCGCGTGAGTTATAGTTGCCTGCACTAACTATAACGGGGGAAGTTCATTGGTTTTTTATCAGTAAAATGTCCAGCTAACTATAACATGTGTGAAACCTATGGTTTTTTCAGTGAATTTGCAAGGTTTTTTAAATGCTAATTCCTAACTATAACGTGTGTGAAACCTATGGTTTTTTCAGTGAATTTGTACGGTTTTTTAAATGCTAATTTATTTATGTATTATTTTTTATATATTTATTTTACAATAAACTACGTATTAAAAATTATTATTTTTTTTTGTGTTTTTCAGGGTGCGCGCACTGTGCGCGCACCCCCGCGATTTTAAAAGGACGGCCGCTTTTAATGTTCAAGGCTCAGTGGGGTGTCCAACAAGATAAGCAGCACTCGAACGCAGCTCCGCTTTTCCCCGTAAAAGCTTTATTTGGTGCGTATGCCGATTCGGTAATGGGGGGAGCACATTCAAGGGTGGCAGGGTGTCACATTGACACCCTGTTGCACCCCTGATTCTTCCATGTGTGCACATGTGGCGCACATACATGCCCTAGGGGCACGTATGTCTGCCACATTGCACACTTCACAGTGCACAAAAATGCATTTTCACACCTATTCGTCATTTACCACAAACTATTAGTTGGTGGTCAATAACGAATCCCCACACCCACCACACAGTCCCCCTACATCTCATTACTGTATTCGGTATTTACCGAATCGGTAAAATTACCGATTCGGTAATTTTACCGATTTGGTAACTTACCGAATACAGAAATGAGCCCCCTACATGTCAACAGCCTAAATACCGGTCGGTAACGGTATAATTACCGAAAATCGGCCGTTACCAACCGGTATTGGGCTACGTACATGAGGCCCTATGTAAGATATTCATCAAAATAATATATTTGTACTTATAAGAAACTTATATTATTTTTAAATATATTTTCGCGAAGTCGAGTGTGTGCTTCGTGAGTGCAGAAAACCAGGTCAGCAGAGCTGCTGTAGAGCCAGAGAACCAGGTCAGCAGAGCTGCTCTAGAGCCTAAGAACTAGGTCAGCAGAGCTGCTCTAGAGCCAGAGAAACCAGGTCAGCAGAGCTGCTTTAGAGGGAGAGAACCAGGTCAGCAGAGCTGCTTTAGAGCCAGAGAACCAGGCCAGCAGAGCTGCTTTAGAGCCAGAGAACCAGGTTAGCAGAGCTGCTTTAGAGCCAGAGAACCAGGTCAGCAGAGCTACTCTAGAGCCAGAGAACCAAATCAGCAGAGCTGCTTTAGAGCCATAGAACCAGGTCAGCAGAGCTGTTTTAGAGCCAGAGAACCAGGTCAGTAGAGCTGGTCCAGAGCCTAAGAACCAGGTCAACAGAGCTGCTCTAGAGCCAGAGAACCAGGTCAGCAGAGCTGCTGCAGAGCCAGAGAAACCAGGTCAGTAGAGCTGCTTTAGAGGGAGAGAACCAGGTCAGCAGAGCTTCTATAGAGCCAGTGAACCATGTCAGCAGGACTGCTTCAGAGCCATAGAACTGGGTCAACGGAGCTGCTTTAGAGCCAGAGAACCAGGTCTGCAGAGCTGTTGTAGAGCCAGAGAACTAGATCAGCAGAGATGCTCTGTAGCATAAGAACTAGGTCAGCAGAGCTGCTCTAGAGCCAGAGAACCAGGTCAGCAGACCTGCTGTAGAGCCAGAGAAACCAGGTCAGCAGAGCTGCTTTAGAGAGAGAGAACCAGGTCAGCAGAGCTGCTTTAGAGCCAGAGAACCAGGTCAGCAGAGCTGCTCTAGCTGACACTGACTGACTTACACTGACTCATTGACACTGACTGACACTGATTGACACTGACTGACACTGACTGACTGACACTGATTGACTGACACTGACTGACTGACACTGATTGACTGAAACTGACTGACACTGATTGACTGACACTGACAGACTGACTGACAGTGACTGACTGACATTGACTGACATTGACTGACACTGACTGACTGCTCTCTACTACTCTACTACTGACTCTCTACTACTCTACTACGCTCTCTCTACTACTCACTCTCTACTACTCACTCTCTACTACTCTCTACTACTCACTCTCTACTACTCTACTACTCTCTACTACTCACTCTCTACTACTCACTCTCAACTACTCACTCTCTACTACTCTACTACTCACTCTCTACTACTCACTCGCTACTACTCTCTACTACTCACTCTCTACTACTCACGCTCTACTTCTCTCTACTACTCACTCTCTACTACTCTCTACTATTCACTCTCTACTACTCACTCTCTACTACTCACTCTACTACTTTCTACTACTCTCTACCACTCACTCTACTACTCTACTACTCACTCTCTACTACTCTCTACTACTCACTCACTACTACTCTCTACTACTCACTCTCTACTACACTCTCTACTACTCTCTCTCTACTACTCACTCTCTACTATTCACTCTCTACTACTCACTCTCTACTACTCTCTACTACTCACTCTACTACTCTCTGCTGCTCTCTAGCACTCACTCTCTACTACTCTACTACTCTCTCTCTACTACTCACTCTCTACTACTCTCTCTCTACTACTCTCTACTACTCCTCACTCTACTACTCTCTACTACTCACTCTCTACCACTCTCTCTCTACTACTCACTCTCTACTATTCACTCTCTACTACTCACTCTCTACTACTCGCTCTCTACTACTCGCTCTCTACTACTCTCTACTACTCACTCTCTGCTACTCACTCTCTACTACTCACTCTCTACTACTCTACTACTCTCTACTACTCGCTCTACTACTCACTCTCTACTATTCTCTACTACTCACTCTACTACTCTCTTCTACTCTCTACCACTCACTCTCTACTACTCTACTACTCACTCTCTACTACTCTCTCTCTACTACTCACTCTCTACTACTCACTCTACTACTCTATACTACTCACTCTGTACTACTCTCTACTACTCACTCTGTACTACTCTCTCTACTCACTCTCTACTACTCTCTACTGCTCACTCTCCACTACTGATTCTCTACTACTCGCTCTCAACTACTCTCTACTACTCACTCTACTACTCACTCTCTACTACTCTACTACTCTCTCTACTTCTCACTCTCTACTACTCTCTCTACTACTCACTCTCTACTACTCACTCTCTACTACTTGCTCTCTGCTACTCGCTCTCTACTACTCTCTAGTACTCACTCTAATACTCACTCTCTACTACTCTCTACTACTCACTCTCTACTACTCCACTACTCTCTACTATTCACTCTCTACTACTCACGCTCTACTACTCTACTACTCTCTACTACTCGCTCTACTACTCACTCTCTACTATTCTCTATTACTCACTCTACTACTCTCTCCTACTCTCTACCACTCACTCTCTACTACTCTACTACTCACTCTCTACTACTCACTCTCTACTACTCACTCTACTACTCTATACTACTCACTCTGTACTACTCTGTACTACTCACTCTCTACTACTCACTCTCTACTACTCACTCTCTACTACCCTCTACTACTTTCTACTACTCACTCTACTACTCACTCTCTACTACTCTCAACTACTCACTCTCTAATACTCACTCTTTACTACTCACTCTCTACTACTCACTTTACTACTCTCTACTACGCACTCTCTGATACTTTCTCTACTACTCTCTACTACTCACTCTCTACTCTCTATTACTCACTCTCTACTCTCTACCTCTCTACCTCTCTCTCTACTACTCTCTACCTTTCTACCTCTACCTCGCTACCTCTACACCTCTACCTCTCTACCTCTCTGTACATGCACACATATGCACATATATATATGCATATATATGCATATGCATTTATATATATGTATGTGTATATATATATATATATATATATTCACTGAAAAAACCATAGGTTTCACACACGTTATAGTTAGGAATTAGCATTTAAAAAACCTTGCAAATTCACTGAAAAAACCATAGGTTTCACACAAGTTATAGTTAGCTGTACATTTCACTCGTAAAAAACCAATGAAATTCCCCCGTTATAGTTAGTGCAGGCAACTATAACTCACGCGACCGCAATCTTCTGCTGATGCTAATACTGTATTTAGACACTTATTTGGCCATGTCTTCTTCCATTAAATTTTAGCTATACATATATTACAAATATTTTTTTTTCATAAAGACACATATGTCATCAGCAGAGGATTGCGGTCGCGTGAGTTATAGTTGCCTGCACTAACTATAACGGGGGAATTTCATTGGTTTTTTACGAGTGAAATGTACAGCTAACTATGACTCTACTACTCACTCTACTACTCACTCTCTACTACTCCCTACTACTCACTCTAATACTCCCTCTCTACTACTCTCTACTACTCACTCTCTACTACTCCACTACTCTCTACTAATCACTCTCTACTACTCACTCTCTACTACTCTCTACTACTCACTCTCTACTACTCTCTCTCTACTACTCACTCTCTACTACTCACTCTCTACTACTCACTCTCTACTACTCTCTCTCTACTACTCTATACTACTCACTCTCTACTACTCTCTATTACTCACTCTCTACTTCTCTCCCTACTACTCTCTACAACTCACTCTACTACTCATTCTCTACTACACATTCTCTACTACTCTCTCTGCTACTCAGTCTCCACTACTCACTCTCTACTACTCACTCTCTAATACTCACTCTCTACTACTCTCTACTACTCACTCTCTACTACTCTCTACTACTCCCTCTACTACTCACTCTCTACTACTCTCTACTACTCTCTACTTCTCACTCTCTACTACTCACTCTCCACTACTCACTCTACTACTCTCTCCTACTCACTCTCTGCTACTCTCTCTACTACTCTCTACTACTCTCTCTCTACTCTCTATTACTCATCCTTTACTCTCTACCTTTCTCTACCTCTCTCTCTACTACTCTCTACCTCTCTACCTCTACCTCTCTACCTCTACGTCTCTACCTCTACACCTCTACCTCTCTACCTCTCTCTACCTCTCTCTACACGCACACATATGCACATATATGCATATGCATTTACATATATGTATGTGTATATATATATATACATACATATATAAACATGAACACAGAGCATTCACCAGTTTTCTCAAAGAAAAGAAAGAATGCACGAACTCCTCTTCGTCGGTAGATACTGTCGTTTATTCAGTTCTCAAATCTCCCTTATGTCATGACGCGTTTCGGCCGGCGAACGGCCTTGATCACATGAGACAAACTTTGCGTATGACGGCGTTTAAAAATGCTTACACCCACATCACATGTTGGACAGAAATGAAAGAAAGACTTTAACATCAAAAATCGGTACTTTGCGTAAAACAATAACGTGACGATTTCTGCTAATGTGCTTATAACAACATAAATATATATATTGAATACATATTGACGATCCACCTTGTACAACTCATGTGTTACATTCCCAGTTTAAATACTGTGATTAGTTGAAAATTCAAAACACATGATATCAAAATAATTCCCAAATTAGATCGTATAAAGAGAATAAGATATTTGCATGTTTTATAAAGCTAGAGCAGACCGAATTAAAAAACATGTTATGTACAATGATCCATTGCAATTCAACTCGTCAAGTAAAAAAACACACTAGCCAACACATTGTCATCTGGATGAATCCAGTGTGCGAGTACCTCATATCATAAATGTCATACTAAATACGTCCAATCAGTGAGAGGATATAACGTGACATTAGATCGGTGCGTATTATAATTTAATTGTTTAAGCTGTTTATTTTTGTACTCATATTTCTCGTTTTCCTATTTTTTGTTATTTTTTGGTGTGTATAGATTATATGGCCCTATTCATATAAAGTGCAAAAAGTGCGAATATATACATTCTACTAAAGTGCAAATAGTGCGAAAGTGCAAATTGCTTTTATGCACAAAAGCGTGGTAAATGTGCATAGTATAAAACCTTTAAATAAAATATGGACACTTAAAAAATGCGCACCGATAAGAACCTAATATCACTGTGAATAATACATTCCTGTGATCTTAATTTGTAAGTGGGTGACAAAAGCATATTTGTGATCTCATCTAAATACTCGCCAAGAAAGTGAGTTGTGCTGAAATTACTCGATGAAACACGCCGGGCGTATAGTTGACTTGGTAAGTTATATCTATGTCAAGCATATATGAGTGCATGGAACGCAGTGAATGCACAAATAAAGTATGAAGTTTGGCCATTACAATCTCATTCAATGATGCCAAAAAAACTTTATAAGAAATTGTGCATATCTTCGGTTGTATTGAGCCCAAAAGGGGTCTTGCTGTCCAGTTCAATAATTAACCGAGTCTCCAATTGCCTGAGCAAGCGTTCTCTGTTCCCCCCGTGTTTGAGTTTGGGGATTGCATCTATTACGTAATATGAGAGGCAGGTTAAATCATTATCATGAACAGCTCTGAAGTGACGGGCCACAGGGTACGTGGTGTCGTTATTTACAATGGCCCTGAGATGTTGTAAAATGCGCGCATGCACCTGCAATTTGGTGCTTCCTACGTACTTGAGACCGCAGGTACACGTTAAAACGTATACTGCGAACTCCGTACGACATGTGTAATGTCCCTTGATTTGTACAGGAATAGCACTAAAGGGAGTGTTGTATTTAGAGGTGTTTACTCCAAATTTACATGCCCTGCAAGAAGCGCATTTAAAGAAACCTTTGATGGGCTGCAGCCAATTGGTTTTGGTAGAGGTTTCTATGTATTTGGACACTAGCTGGTTTCTCATTGAAATAGCCCGTCTAAAGGTGATAGTAGGAGTCGAAGGCAATCTAGGTGCCAATACTGCGTCTGTTCTTAGTATCGGCCAGTTATGATTGACTATCCTCCTGAGCTGGTGATGTTGTTTGTTAAATGTGATAATGAGCCGGGGTGCACTGTTGGTATTATGACTGATAGTTGGCGGTACTGTGGTGTCTTTGACAGGGGATAAAAGGTCCTCTCTGGATTTGAGAGCCACCTTCGTTTGGGCTTGTCGGAGGGTATCATTTTTATATCCTCTTTCTTTAAATCGAGACAATGCCTGTTCAGAACATTTTACATATTCCCCTTCCGTACTACATATTCGTTTCAACCGGAGTAATTCCCCATAGGGGATACTCCGAATCAAATGGCGGGGGTGAGCACTGGTCGCATGCAGGGTGGCGTTTCCTGCTGTTGGCTTTCTAAACAGTGTTGATTCTAGACGACCCTCATGAATGTAAATCTTAGTATCAAGAAAAGGGACCTCGGAAGAGCTAATCGATGCGGTAAACTTCAAGTTACAAACATTATTGTTAAGTTCATCGATGAATAGTAAAGCACTTTCACGGTCACCCCTCCAGATGAAAAATACATCGTCTATATATCGATGCCAATGTGAAACGTGTTTGTCAACCACCCTGGCCAAAGTGCCTTGGAGGGTCTGCTCCTCCCACCAGCCCACATGTAAACATGCGTAGCTGGGAGAGAAGCAAGCCCCCATGGCTACACCCCGCAATTGACGATATACAGTATTTTCGAACATGAAAAAATTGTTAAAAAGACACCATTTCACCATCTCTAAAAGCATGATATTGTGGTTGTAGAGGCCTAAGGGTCTGTTGTCCAAGTAATGTTTAACAGCTGTAAGACCTGCATGATGGTCGATGCTGGTGTATAGAGACTCAATGTCCATAACCACTAGTAAAAGGTCGTTCTCCCACTTAACATTTTGAATTTTATTTAAGAAGTCCCCTGTATCTCTGATGTAGGATGGTAGGCCTTGTACAAATGGCTGTAAAAAATAGTCAACGTATTCGGTGATGTGTTCACTCATTCCCCCAATCGCCGAAATTATAGGCCTACCAGGCGGAGGATTAATTCCTTTATGTATCTTTGGGATTAGATACAGGGTCGGGATAATTGGGTAGTCATTAAGCATAAAGTTCAATTCTTGACTGGAAATTAACCCCTGTCGTCTCCAGTTCATAAGCTCCTTCTTGATATTGTCTTTAGCTTTATGATATTCAGTTACCGTGGTTTTTGAGTAACATTCCTTGTTGGACAATTGTGTCTGAGCCTCCTTGATATATTCTGCCCTAGGCCAAATCACCACATTACCACCCTTATCTGACATATTGATGACAATGTCTTTTCTGTCCCTCAACTTGCGAATCAGATTCTCATATTGTATATTCTGATGTTTAAGCCTTGCTTTATTATGGTTGGTCCTGTGGTATAATTTCTTCATATCATCAATTATACGCTCATGAAAAATGTCTATGGCGTCCTTGGGCATCATAGGATAAAATTTGGATTTGACCTTAAATGGACTGAGCCCAGCACTGGACTCCGTGAGATTACGTAAGCCAAGTCTTTCCTGAGTAGAATGTTGGCTGGTGTTTGGAACATTGGTGAGGCAGTTTTCATCATTGAGTTCACTGATTGTAAGCATGATTGAAGCATCGGATGCTGCGAGATTTGGCTGATTGGTGGGATTAGAAGTACTTGAATTAACCGGCAGAGTGGCTATAGTATTGCCCTCCTTGATAGTGAAAAACTTTTGAAGTTTAAGCTTCCTGATGTATTTAAAAATGTCAATACGTGTTTTTCCGTAGTTGAAGCTGCTTTCCGGGCAAAAAGAAAGGCCGAGTGCTAGAATCTGTGTCTCGGCTTTAGTAAGTACTAGTTCTGATAAATTGACTACAGTGTTATTATTAGTCATTATCTCCGGCGCCACTGCCTTCTTGGCCTGCCTCTTCCTGCATTTGCGCCTCTCCCGGCGACGTTGATTTTTTCGTTGCTTGCTGCTTGGGGCTGGTTCCGATTTCGTGGTCGCAGCGTCTGCAGGCGGTCCTCTGCTAAAAAATTAAGCTCTTCAGCTGGACTTAGAATATTGACCTGTTCTCCCACCATTTGTGCTCTATTCATGCCGTCATCAGATTCATATTCGCTCGTGAGTGAGCCTGTTTCAGAACTCAATTCCCCTCTGTCATTACTGGTTGTTGCTGCTTCTGTGTTAGGTGCCACATTTTTGTGCACTGTGCGTCCTGAGATGTTTTTCTTGACATGGTCGTATTTTCGCGAGAACGTGAATATCTGGCCCAGCTCGTAATCAGTCTTGTCTCTCGCATATTTAAATGCCTTGCGTGTCTTGATTCGGTCCTCGTGTTTTTTCATCCTTTCGCCAATTTCTTGCCTTGTTTTTATGATATAGTCGGTTTGCTCCAGTTTATTAAGTTGCTCGTTAATGCTTACGATTTCTTTTAATAAACTTTCCCGATCAATCTTGGCGTATTTAATAAGAATGATGACCATGTTCATTGATGCTGCCAGATTATTCGCAGCCCATTCCTTTAACATCTCAGGGTTGGGATTTTCATAAGAGGGTGCTACGAAAATTCTTAAGCCGCGAGGCACTCTTCCCGCCTCCTCATACTTTTGTAATGACTTGTGTTCCCACCACTTTGTAATCTCATTTTTCATGCATTTCTCCAGTCTTTTAAGCAAGGATGTGGCATCAGAATTATTTCCAGTAGTTGCTGTGCTTGAATTTTGTGCCACTGAACCGGGTGTGTTGCTAAAGAGAGCGTCAGCAGCTGCCTCACGATCTCGCAAAGCGTCCATTGACATATTCAAATTATTAATGGGAGCCCAGCGCGGAAACAATCCGGCAGCACTGGGAAACTGTATGTGCCGACACCTCCCCACCTGTGAATATGCTTAATCCCGCTCACCACTTATATCCGACGAACTCTGCTGCGGCGCGTCCTCCGACCCGTCTGCTGCCGTGTTCGTCGATTCGGATGAGGAATTCTTGTCACAGGGGGCTGCCGTTGTAGAGTGTCCTTCCGGACCGTTACTCGAACTCGTTGGCTGATGACGGCTGCCTGCTTGCGAGGAGGGGGTTCGTAGACGGAAGCAGACCCACTTCCTGACGATACGAATATGAACACAGAGCATTCACCAGTTTTCTCAAAGAAAAGAAAGAATGCACGAACTCCTCTTCGTCGGTAGATACTGTCGTTTATTCAGTTCTCAAATCTCCCTTATGTCATGACGCGTTTCGGCCGGCGAACGGCCTTGATCACATGAGACAAACTTTGCGTATGACGGCGTTTAAAAATGCTTACACCCACATCACATGTTGGACAGAAATGAAAGAAAGACTTTAACATCAAAAATCGGTACTTTGCGTAAAACAATAACGTGACGATTTCTGCTAATGTGCTTATAACAACATAAATATATATATTGAATACATATTGACGATCCACCTTGTACAACTCATGTGTTACATTCCCAGTTTAAATACTGTGATTAGTTGAAAATTCAAAACACATGATATCAAAATAATTCCCAAATTAGATCGTATAAAGAGAATAAGATATTTGCATGTTTTATAAAGCTAGAGCAGACCGAATTAAAAAACATGTTATGTACAATGATCCATTGCAATTCAACTCGTCAAGTAAAAAAACACACTAGCCAACACATTGTCATCTGGATGAATCCAGTGTGCGAGTACCTCATATCATAAATGTCATACTAAATACGTCCAATCAGTGAGAGGATATAACGTGACATTAGATCGGTGCGTATTATAATTTAATTGTTTAAGCTGTTTATTTTTGTACTCATATTTCTCGTTTTCCTATTTTTTGTTATTTTTTGGTGTGTATAGATTATATGGCCCTATTCATATAAAGTGCAAAAAGTGCGAATATATACATTCTACTAAAGTGCAAATAGTGCGAAAGTGCAAATTGCTTTTATGCACAAAAGCGTGGTAAATGTGCATAGTATAAAACCTTTAAATAAAATATGGACACTTAAAAAATGCGCACCGATAAGAACCTAATATCACTGTGAATAATACATTCCTGTGATCTTAATTTGTAAGTGGGTGACAAAAGCATATTTGTGATCTCATCTAAATACTCGCCAAGAAAGTGAGTTGTGCTGAAATTACTCGATGAAACACGCCGGGCGTATAGTTGACTTGGTAAGTTATATCTATGTCAAGCATATATGAGTGCATGGAACGCAGTGAATGCACAAATAAAGTATGAAGTTTGGCCATTACAATCTCATTCAATGATGCCAAAAAAACTTTATAAGAAATTGTGCATATCTTCGGTTGTATTGAGCCCAAAAGGGGTCTTGCTGTCCAGTTCAATAATTAACCGAGTCTCCAATTGCCTGAGCAAGCGTTCTCTGTTCCCCCCGTGTTTGAGTTTGGGGATTGCATCTATTACGTAATATGAGAGGCAGGTTAAATCATTATCATGAACAGCTCTGAAGTGACGGGCCACAGGGTACGTGGTGTCGTTATTTACAATGGCCCTGAGATGTTGTAAAATGCGCGCATGCACCTGCAATTTGGTGCTTCCTACGTACTTGAGACCGCAGGTACACGTTAAAACGTATACTGCGAACTCCGTACGACATGTGTAATGTCCCTTGATTTGTACAGGAATAGCACTAAAGGGAGTGTTGTATTTAGAGGTGTTTACTCCAAATTTACATGCCCTGCAAGAAGCGCATTTAAAGAAACCTTTGATGGGCTGCAGCCAATTGGTTTTGGTAGAGGTTTCTATGTATTTGGACACTAGCTGGTTTCTCATTGAAATAGCCCGTCTAAAGGTGATAGTAGGAGTCGAAGGCAATCTAGGTGCCAATACTGCGTCTGTTCTTAGTATCGGCCAGTTATGATTGACTATCCTCCTGAGCTGGTGATGTTGTTTGTTAAATGTGATAATGAGCCGGGGTGCACTGTTGGTATTATGACTGATAGTTGGCGGTACTGTGGTGTCTTTGACAGGGGATAAAAGGTCCTCTCTGGATTTGAGAGCCACCTTCGTTTGGGCTTGTCGGAGGGTATCATTTTTATATCCTCTTTCTTTAAATCGAGACAATGCCTGTTCAGAACATTTTACATATTCCCCTTCCGTACTACATATTCGTTTCAACCGGAGTAATTCCCCATAGGGGATACTCCGAATCAAATGGCGGGGGTGAGCACTGGTCGCATGCAGGGTGGCGTTTCCTGCTGTTGGCTTTCTAAACAGTGTTGATTCTAGACGACCCTCATGAATGTAAATCTTAGTATCAAGAAAAGGGACCTCGGAAGAGCTAATCGATGCGGTAAACTTCAAGTTACAAACATTATTGTTAAGTTCATCGATGAATAGTAAAGCACTTTCACGGTCACCCCTCCAGATGAAAAATACATCGTCTATATATCGATGCCAATGTGAAACGTGTTTGTCAACCACCCTGGCCAAAGTGCCTTGGAGGGTCTGCTCCTCCCACCAGCCCACATGTAAACATGCGTAGCTGGGAGAGAAGCAAGCCCCCATGGCTACACCCCGCAATTGACGATATACAGTATTTTCGAACATGAAAAAATTGTTAAAAAGACACCATTTCACCATCTCTAAAAGCATGATATTGTGGTTGTAGAGGCCTAAGGGTCTGTTGTCCAAGTAATGTTTAACAGCTGTAAGACCTGCATGATGGTCGATGCTGGTGTATAGAGACTCAATGTCCATAACCACTAGTAAAAGGTCGTTCTCCCACTTAACATTTTGAATTTTATTTAAGAAGTCCCCTGTATCTCTGATGTAGGATGGTAGGCCTTGTACA